>NC_069505.1:421709744-421747244 GCF_027579735.1 Bombina bombina
TTGGGTGCCCATCTTACCATCACATACACACACATATACACACACACACACAGCTTTACTTACGTACCACGTTATCTGCGCAGTATATATCTCCTTGAGTGCCCGTCTTACCATCACATACACACACATATACGCACACACACATACAGCTTTACTTACGTACCACGTTATCTGCGCAGTATATATCTCCTTGGGTGCCCGTCTTACCATCACATACACACACACACACACACATAGCTTTACTTACGTACCACGTTATCTGCGCAGTATATATCTCCTTGGGTGCCCATCTTACCATCACATACACACACACATATACACACACACACAGCTTTACTTACGTACCACGTTATCTGCGCAGTATATATCTCCTTGGGTGCCCGTCTTACCATCACATACACACACACACACACACATATATACACACACACACAAACAGCTTTACTTACGTACCACGTTATCTGCGCAGTATATATCTCCTTGGGTACCCGTCTTACCATCACATACACACACACACACACACATAGCTTTACTTACGTACCACGTTATCTGCGCAGTATATATCTCCTTGGGTGCCCATCTTACCATCACATACACACACACATATACACACACACACATAGCTTTACTTACGTACCACGTTATCTGCGCAGTATATATCTCCTTGGGTGCCCGTCTTACCATCACATACACACACACACACACACATATATACACACACACACAAACAGCTTTACTTACGTACCACGTTATCTGCGCAGTATATATCTCCTTGGGTACCCGTCTTACCATCACATACACACACACACACACACACACACATATACACACACACACATAGCTTTACTTACGTACCACGTTATCTGCGCAGTATATATCTCCTTGGGTACCCGTCTTACCATCACATACACATACATACACACACATATACACACACACACATAGCTTTACTTACGTACCACGTTATCTGCGCAGTATATATCTCCTTGGGTACCCGTCTTACCATCACATACACACACACACACACACATATATACACACACACAAACAGCTTTACTTACGTACCACGTTATCTGCGCAGTATATATCTCCTTGGGTACCCGTCTTACTATCACATACACACACACGCACACACACACACACACACATATACACACACACACACACACAAACAGCTTTACTTACGTACCACGTTATCTGCGCAGTATATATCTCCTTGGGTACCCGCCTTACCATCACATACACATACACACACACACATAGCTTTACTTACGTACCATGTTATCTGCGCAGTATATATCTCCTTGGGTGCCCGTCTTACCATCACATACACACACATATACACACACACACACATATCTTTACTTACATACCACGTTATCTGCGCAGTATATATCTCCTTGGGTGCCCGTCTTACCATCACATACACACACACACACACACATATATACACACACACAAACAGCTTTACTTACGTACCACGTTATCTGCGCAGTATATATCTCCTTGGGTGCCCATCTTACCATCACATACACACACACACACACACATATACACACACACACACACACACATAGCTTTACTTGCGTACCACGTTATCTGCGCAGTATATATCTCCTTGGGTGCCCGTCTTACCATCACATACACACACATATACGCACACATATACGCACACACACAAACAGCTTTACTTACGTACCACGTTATCTGCGCAGTATATATCTCCTTGGGTGCCCGTCTTACCATCACATACACACACACACATATATATACACACACACACAAACAGCTTTACTTACGTACCACGTTATCTGCGCAGTATATATCTCCTTGGGTACCCATCTTACCATCACATACACACACACACACACACACACACACACACATATACACACACACACATAGCTTTACTTACGTACCACGTTATCTGCGCAGTATATATCTCCTTGGGTACCCGTCTTACCATCACATACACACACACACACACACACATATACACACACACACACAGCTTTACTTACGTACCACGTTATCTGCGCAGTATATATCTCCTTGGGTGCCCGTCTTACCATCACATACACACACACACATATATACACACACACAAACAGCTTTACTTACGTACCACGTTATCTGCGCAGTATATATCTCCTTGGGTGCCCGTCTTACCATCACATACACATACACACACACACATATACACACACACACACACACATAGCTTTACTTACGTACCACGTTATCTGCGCAGTATATATCTCCTTGGGTGCCCATCTTACCATCACATACACACATATACACACACACACATAGCTTTACTTACGTACCACGTTATCTGCGCAGTATATATCTCCTTGGGTGCCCGTCTTACCATCACATACACACACATATACGCACACATATACGCACACACACAAACAGCTTTACTTACGTACCACGTTATCTGCGCAGTATATATCTCCTTGGGTGCCCGTCTTACCATCACATACACATACATACACACACATATACACACACACACATAGCTTTACTTACGTACCACGTTATCTGCGCAGTATATATCTCCTTGGGTACCCGTCTTACATCACATACACACACACACATATACACACACACACATAGCTTTACTTACGTACCACGTTATCTGCGCAGTATATATCTCCTTGGGTACCCGTCTTACCATCACATACACACACACACACACACACACACATATACACACACACACACATAGCTTTACTTACGTACCACGTTATCTGCGCAGTATATATCTCCTTGGGTGCCCGTCTTACCATCACATACACACACACACACACATATATACACACACACACAGCTTTACTTACGTACCACGTTATCTGCGCAGTATATATCTCCTTGGGTACCCGTCTTACCATCACATACAAACACATATACACACACACACACACATAGCTTTACTTACGTACCACGTTATCTGCGCAGTATATATCTCCTTGGGTACCCGTCTTACCATCACATACAAACACATATACACACACACACACACACATAGCTTTACTTACGTACCACGTTATCTGCGCAGTATATATCTCCTTGGGTACCCGTCTTACCATCACATACACACACACACACACACACACACACACATATACACACACACACACAGCTTTACTTACGTACCACGTTATCTGCGCAGTATATATCTCCTTGGGTGCCCGTCTTACCATCACATACACACACACATATATACACACACACAAACAGCTTTACTTACGTACCACGTTATCTGCGCAGTATATATCTCCTTGGGTGCCCGTCTTACCATCACATACACATACACACACACACATATACACACACACACACACATAGCTTTACTTACGTACCACGTTATCTGCGCAGTATATATCTCCTTGGGTACCCGTCTTACCATCACATACACACACACACACATAGCTTTACTTACGTACCACGTTATCTGCGCAGTATATATCTCCTTGGGTACCCGTCTTACCATCACATACACACACACATATACACACACACACACATAGCTTTACTTACGTACCACGTTATCTGCGCAGTATATATCTCCTTGGGTACCCGTCTTACCATCACACACACACACAGCTTTACTTACGTACCACGTTATCTGCGCAGTATATATCTCCTTGGGTACCCGTCTTACCATCACATACACACACACACACACATAGCTTTACTTACGTACCACGTTATCTGCGCAGTATATATCTCCTTGGGTACCCGTCTTACCATCACATACACACACACACACACATAGCTTTACTTACGTACCACGTTATCTGCGCAGTATATATCTCCTTGGGTACCCGTCTTACCATCACATACACACACACACACACATACACACACATATACACACACACACATAGCTTTACTTACGTACCACGTTATCTGCGCAGTATATATCTCCTTGGGTACCCGTCTTACCATCACATGCACACACATGCACACACACACACAAACAGCTTTACTTACGTACCACGTTATCTGCGCAGTATATATCTCCTTGGGTACCCGTCTTACCATCACATACACACACACACACATATACACACACACACATAGCTTTACTTACGTACCACGTTATCTGCGCAGTATATATCTCCTTGGGTGCCCGTCTTACCATCACATACACACACACACACACATAGCTTTACTTACGTACCACGTTATCTGCGCAGTATATATCTCCTTGGGTACCCGTCTTACCATCACATACACACACACACACACACACATATACACACACACACACACATAGCTTTACTTACGTACCACGTTATCAGCGCAGTATATATCTCCTTGGGTACCCGTCTTACCATCAACCATCACATACACACACACACAAACAGCTTTACTTACGTACCACGTTATCTGCGCAGTATATATCTCCTTGGGTACCCGTCTTACCATCACATACACACACACACACATATACACACACACACACATAGCTTTACTTACGTACCACGTTATCTGCGCAGTATATATCTCCTTGGGTACCCGTCTTACCATCACATACACACATACACACACATATACACACACACACATAGCTTTACTTACGTACCACGTTATCTGCGCAGTATATATCTCCTTGGGTACCCGTCTTACCATCACATACACACACACACACATAGCTTTACTTACGTACCACGTTATCTGCGCAGTATATATCTCCTTGGGTACCCGTCTTACCATCACATACACACACACACATATACACACACACACATAGCTTTACTTACGTACCACGTTATCTGCGCAGTATATATCTCCTTGGGTACCCGTCTTACCATCACATACACACACACACACACACACATATACACACACACACATAGCTTTACTTACGTACCACGTTATCTGCGCAGTATATATCTCCTTGGGTACCCGTCTTACCATCACATACACACACACACACATAGCTTTACTTACGTACCACGTTATCTGCGCAGTATATATCTCCTTGGGTACCCGTCTTACCATCACATACACACACACACACACATACACACATATACACACACACACACACATAGCTTTACTTACGTACCACGTTATCTGCGCAGTATATATCTCCTTGGGTACCCGACTTACCATCACATACACACACACACACACACACATAGCTTTACTTACGTACCACGTTATCTGTGCAGTATATATCTCCTTGGGTACCCGTCTTACCATCACATACACACACACACACACACATATACACACACATATACACACACACACACACACACATATACACACACACACGTAGCTTTACTTACGTACCACGTTATCTGCGCAGTATATATCTCCTTGGGTACCCGACTTACCATCACATACACACACACACACACACACACACACATAGCTTTACTTACGTACCACGTTATCTGTGCAGTATATATCTCCTTGGGTACCCGTCTTACCATCACATACACACACACACACACACACACACACATAGCTTTACTTACGTACCACGTTATCTGCGCAGTATATATCTCCTTGAGTACCCGTCTTACCATCACATACACACACACACACACACATACACACATATACACACACACACACACATAGCTTTACTTACGTACCACGTTATCTGTGCAGTATATATCTCCTTGGGTACCCGTCTTTCCATCACATACAGGCTTTCCTTGGCCGGCATTCTATGAGCAGCAGTTAAATGTTTTTAGTTCAGCTTGGTTTCTCATCATTTATCAGAATGTTTAAGTTAAATGATCTCCAAAGAAAGAGACTGTAGAATACAGTGACGCTCATGTGACAGGGCTGCTAGGTGAAATTAAAAGGTTGAAAGAGCAATCGGATACATTTGAGGTTTGAATCTGAGCAGTTTGTGATAGTAAAGGAAAAGCTGAATTTAGTGTCAGGCAGAGAATGCTGCTTCACCACTTTCAAAACTAAATGTGACTCAACGTTCAGATTGAAAACAAGAAAACAAGGGTGAAAAGGAAATATCAAAACAAGCCAATGATAAAGGAGGAAGTATTTATTTGCCAAAACATCAACTTCTCATAGGCAGAGTAGGTTTGTTTCCATAAAGCATTGCTCAGACCCCGCAACTGTAACAAAAAGCTGAACAAGATAGCTGCATAAAAATAACGGACAACACACCCATTTGTGTACAAGCAGCACACACTAACATGGTGTCTAACAGATGAGCACTGCTGTACTAGGGCTTCCTGCATGTATGCACAAACTATCACTAAATAACTTTACGTCAAATTATGCAATTCATCTGTGCTTTGGATAGCAGAAAATGTCAAAGTATTACACTGCCCCCACCCGGCTGGCAAAGTCTTCTGAGGAGAGCTCTGTATATCAATCATACACAAGGGGGAAGAAAGGTACTAGTGCACACAATGTAATATAGGGAAATTCTTCCTCTAAAATATTATACACTCTCTCCCTTTTCCTTATCTCTCTTCTCTCTCTCATTTTTTTCCTCTCTCCTCTCTCTCTCCCTTCTCTCTCACACCTTTTCTCTCTCTCTCCCCTTTTCTCTCTCTCTCTCCCCTTTTCTCTCTCTCTCTCCCCTTTTCTCTCTCTCTCTCCCCTTTTCTCTCTCTCTCTCCCCTTTTCTCTCTCTCTCCCCTTTTCTCTCTCTCTCTCCCCTTTTCTCTCTCTCTCTCCCCTTTTCTCTCTCACCCTTCTCTCTCTCCCTTTCTCTCACCTTTTCTCTCTCTCACCTTTACTCTCTCTCCCTTCTTTCTCACCTTTTCTCTCTCTCCCTTCTCTCTCTCTCATTTTTTTCTTCTCTCACATTCTCTCTCTCTCCCTCCTCTCTTCCCTTCTATCTCACCTTTTCTCTCTCTCCCTTCTATATCACATTTTCTCTCTCACCTTTTCTCTCTCTCTCCCTTCTCTCTCACCTTTTCTCTCTCTCTCCCTTCTATCTCACCTTTTCTCTCTCTCCCTTCTATCTCACCTTTTCTCTCTCTCCCTTCTATCTCACCTTTTCTCTCTCTCCCTCTATCTCACCTTTTCTCTCTCTCCCTTCTATCTCCTTTTGTCTATATTTCCTCCTTCTCTCTCCTCCCACCTTTTCTCTTGCTTTCCCCTTTCTCTCTTGCCTCTCTCCTTTTCTCTCTCCCTCTCTTTCCTTTTTTTCTCACCTTTTCCCTTTCTCCCTCCTCTCTTTCTCTATCTTTTCCCTTTTCTCTATCTTTCTCCTTCTCTCTCCCCCCCCCTCTCTCTCCCATTCTCTCTCTCTCCCATTCTCTCTCCCCTCCTTTCTTTTACAAGATATGAAGAGTCCACGGATTTCATCCTTACTTATGGGATATCGCCTCCTGGTCAGCAGGAGGAGGCAAAGAGCACCACAGCAGAGCTGTATATATATAGCTCATCCCTTCCCCCCCACAACCCAGTCATTCTCTTTGCCTGCGTTAGTGATAGGAGAGGTGTAAAGTGAGGTGTTAGTTTAGATTCTTCAAGCAAGAGTTTTTTATTTTTAAATGGTGCAAAAGTGTACTATTTTTCTGCTGAGCAGTTATAGTTGTATGGTTCTGGGAGCTGGGTTTTTTTGGCCCCTCTGCGCCTCCCATACTGATACTGCTATTCTGAAACGGTCTTGGAGAGATTTTAACTGAGGCCCTTCTATCTTCACAGGACCTCAGGAGGAAGGCTGGACCCCCTGACACTGAGTCTCTCATGCTGTTCCTCAGCATGCAGGTAAGTGCAGTCTGTTTCTGGGGCTTCGCACTGTAAGAGAAAGAGTGACATTTCTCAGAACGGTCTGTGCTTTCATTTTTTCTTCAGGGGCCATGAGAAGGCTTCCTGTCGCTATTATGTCGGTCCTCATTAGTGATAAGAAGTATAAGAACCGACATAGAGCTTTATCCAGACACTCTAGTATGACCGAAATTACCCTAGAAGCGCTGGGATGTAATAAAGAAGTATGTGAAAACTTTATTCAGACACTCTAGCATAACTAAACTTAACCTAGAAGCGCTGAGATGTTATTTTGACATGTATTGTATAACGGGCGATTTCTCTTTTAACATGAAAAAAGGGCTGACGTTGGGAGAGTTACAGAGCTGTAGGAGTTTAGTGCCTAATAGACTCTGGGGCTTTGGCCTGTATGGGCGTAATTCATATTTTCCTGGGTTCTGACGCCCACGATGGGCGGGGCATTGTATTGGCGCGCTTTAGCGCAGTTGTTCCGATTGCCATTACGGCTCCTAGGTACACTTGTTTCTGTGACTCACACAACTGATCTTAGGCACACCGGTTCAGGGACTTTATCCTTGGTTAGTGGAAGCAGAGCTGCGGCGAGGTGACTGATAAGTTTCTGATTTTGTTCTGTGAAATAACAGTGTCTTCCTGCACGGAGACGTCACTCACTAATATGGGAATGTGAAAACAATTGCTTGCTGACATATATATTGAGCTTTGTTCAAATAACGTTTTTCTTAAAGACACAGTACTTCGCAAAAATTTAAGGTTAGACTGATTTTTTACACTTATATATTTTCAGTGCTTCTGACCAAGCTTGCATTTTTCTGTTTAGGTTGTCAAAATGGATGACCTTCAAACAAACTACTTGTCTTATGTGTTTAGATGCCATTGTGGATCCCCCAGTTACACTTTGTCCCCCATGTGTAGAGAACAAATTTTCTTTAATAAAATTTATCTAATGAATGTCCTCAGACTGATGAAGATCAGGGTATGCCGCATCCTTCTCCCAAAACGTCACAGCCTTTAACGCCCGCTCAGGTAACGCCAGGTTCTTCAACGGCGTCTACTTCATTTACTTTGCAGGATATGGCTGCAGTTATGTCAAACACTCTTACAAAAGTTTTATCTAAGTTGCCAGTGTTACAAGGTAGTCGCAGCAGGACAGAGGCCCACGTGGTCCCTGCAACTTCTGATGCTTTAATGGCTATCTCCGATATACCTTCCCAGGGCTCTGAATTGGGGGGTAGGGAGCCCCTGTCTGAGGGGGAACCGTCTGATTCAGGAAGTGCATTATCCCAGACAGATTCTGACGTCATGTCCTTCAGATTTAAACTTGAACGCCTCCGCCTTTTGCTACGAGAGGTTTTGGTGACTCTGGATGACTGTGAATCTATTGTGGTCCCACCAGAGAAATTGATGGACAAATACTTAGAGGTCCCTTAGAGGTCCCTTCTTATTCCGATGTGTTTCCGGTTCCTAACAGAATTTCGGAAATTGTTACAAGGGAATGGGAGAGACCGGGTATCCCGTTCTCCCCTTCCCCTATTTTTAGGAAAATATACCCTATAGCTGACACCGTTCAGGACTCTTAGCAGACGGTCCCTAAGGTGGAGGGAGCTATCTCTACCCTGGCTAAGCGTACGACTATCCCTATTGAGGACAGTTGTGCTTTCAAAGACCCTATGGATAAAAAGTTGGAGGGTCTTCTAAAAAAGCTATATATTCATCAAAGTTTTCTATTACAACCACCGGCCTGCATTGTAACAGTCACAACTGCGGCTGCCTTTTGGTTTGACGCTCTAGAAGAGTCCCTCAAGACTGAGACTCCTTTAGAAGAAATTGTGACAGACCCTTCTGTCAGGACTGAAAGAGTTAACTGTGTTTAGCTTTAAGAATCTAATTTCTAAAGACAGGTTTTCTGGCCTCAGCTATTGTGTGCTATAATTACATTTAAGTAATAAACAGGCCATTGTTTAATCACCCTCAGAGAACAGACGCTAGGTGATAAGACAAGCCAAATGTGTTTAAGTTGTTATCTGCCTAAGTAAAGTATTTAAGTAAAATAATTCTATTGTATCATGTCAAGGGCGCTTCTCCCTTTTATCTAATGTACAACATTCTTTCAACCCCCATCTGAGGGGGGGTCAAAAACCTGTATAAATCTGTGTGCTGCCTTCAAATAAAGTTGTCATTCTGTTTTAAACCTGAAACTGGCTGGGTTGTGAATTGCTGATTCCCTATGCAGGACATTGTTCATCTGGTATTAACCCTTGGTACACAGTTGGTACCGTAACATTGGTGGCAAGCGACGGGAGAATCCTTATCGCCCAGAAGAGCAACTACACAAGCCAGTAACCTCAGGAAGAGGGGGATTATTACAATACTGACTAAGATGGAAAGAGTACCAGGGACAGAAGGAACCAATGGGCCCAGCATAGCAGACAGAACCCCCGCAGAAGCAAGCTTTGATCGGGCGGTTAAAATAAGACTGGCACATTATGGCCCCAACCCATCTGCGGAAATTATCGACCGGGTCATAGCAGCTGTGGAGGCCAACCTACTTCGCCAAAGCGGCGCTGCAGCAAACCCAGTGGAAAAGAGAAAAGTAAATTTTGCAGCTTTTAAAAACTTCCTGGAAACAGAAGGAGAGATTGATGGGTACCTTGCGGATTTTGAGAGGCAATGTGCACTACACAAGGTACCCGCAGAGGACTGGGTCATGATATTATCCGGAAAATTATCCGGCCGGGCCAGTGAGGCTTTTCGGGCCATTCCAGATGAGGAAGTCGGGGATTATAATACTGTAAAAGAGGCTCTGCTCTCCAGGTATGCGGTTACACCGGAGGCATACCGGAGGCGGTTCAGAGACACTGTTAAATTAGCTGGAGATTCCTACCTTGAGTGGGCATGTAAGGTGCACCGCACAGCAGCTCACTGGATAGCGGGGTGCCAAGCCGTATCTGGGGAAGAGGTGCTGCAGCTATTCCTGTTGGAACATTGCTTCGACAAGTTACCCGCAGGAGTTCGAGAGTGGGTTCGGGACCGTAAACCCTCCACCCTGCATGAAGCGGCTCGCTTGGCAGATGAGTATACGGATGCCCGCAAACTGGACACTGCTACCACTAAGCCCCCTGCTAGAGTGGAGTACAGACCCCCAGTCACCCCAGCAGCTGCCAGTTACCAACCCCCGGCGCACCGCTATACCACACGGTCTCGGGCCACGAACTACCCTCAGAGAGCCTGGTTCAATTCGCGGGGCTACTCACAACCGATTCGATGCTTTGGATGTAAGCAACTAGGGCACAAAAGACCGGAGTGTCCCCTAAATGCAGCGAACCAAGCACAGTCCTGGAGAAGACCTGCCGGCGGAATCCCACGTAACCCTCAGCCTGCGGCCCGCTACGTAGAGGCGCAAGAATGCTGGGGCATCCTACATGAGGCAGACCTTGTGCAAGCTGCCCACCGGAATAACCGGCAACTGGTTAAAGTGAATGGGAAGGAGGTCAGTGGTCTAGAGACTGACCCCCCTGCTGCTAAGCCCCAGGACGCTGAGCTCAGTAAATCTCTATCCGCTATTGATATGTGGGAGTCACGTTACAATGCGCTGATGAAGGAGAAGAGTCACGTAGAGGATAAAATGGTCACGTTAAATAATCATGTAACAGTGCTAGCGGGAGAGAAGAGGAGTGCAGAGGAAAAAGCACGTTTAGAACAGGAATCTCTGCTAGACAAGCTGCACCGACAGACTGCAGAAAACACCAGCTTGAGAGTGGAACATGAAACATTAAGGACAAACTTAGTGACACTGGAGGAGAAGCTGACGCTGGCTCATAGGGAGGTGCAGCAACTCAAGGGCACCCTATGTCAGTATGAAGGGATTGTGGATACCTATAAAGAGCAGGTACAAAAACCACGTAAAGAAGCTGATGATATTTTGAAGGACTGTTTAGCCCTAGTCGGGGCACTGAAGAGGTTGAACCCTTATTTATACAGACAGGGATTCTCTCTCATAACGGGAATACAGATGGATTGTCCCAGCAAACTGACATGCCTACCACCCCTTAGTCCGGTCATCCCCAGGTTGACCCGCAAAAGGGTCAAGCCGGGTCTGCCGGAGTGTTCCACAAGGGGGGAGCTATGTGACAGACCCTTCTGTCAGGACTGAAAGAGTTAACTGTGTTTAGCTTTAAGAATCTAATTTCTAAAGACAGGTTTTCTGGCCTCAGCTATTGTGTGCTATAATTACATTTAAGTAATAAACAGGCCATTGTTTAATCACCCTCAGAGAACAGACGCTAGGTGATAAGACAAGCCAAATGTGTTTAAGTTGTTATCTGCCTAAGTAAAGTATTTAAGTAAAATAATTCTATTGTATCATGTCAAGGGCGCTTCTCCCTTTTATCTAATGTACAACATTCTTTCAACCCCCATCTGAGGGGGGGTCAAAAACCTGTATAAATCTGTGTGCTGCCTTCAAATAAAGTTGTCATTCTGTTTTAAACCTGAAACTGGCTGGGTTGTGAATTGCTGATTCCCTATGCAGGACATTGTTCATCTGGTATTAACCCTTGGTACACAGTTGGTACCGTAACAGAAATGATAGATAGAATTAAGGCCCTTAAGATGGCTAATTCTTTTATTACGGATGCCGCCTTTCAGATTGCCAAGTTGGCGGCTAAGAATTCAGGATTTTCCATTTTAGCGCGCAGAGCCTTATGGTTAAAATCTTGGTCTGCGGATGTGTCCTCTAAATCAAAGCTTTTGGCTATTCCTTTCAAGGGAAAGACCCTGTTCGGGCCTGATTTGAAAGAAATCATTTCTGATATTATGGCAGGTAAGGGTCATCTCCTCCCTCAAGACAAGACATCTAAGCAAAGGGGACGACAGAGTAATTTTCGTTCCTTTCGTAATTTCAAAGGAGTCCCCCCTTCCTCTGCCGCTAAACAGGAAGGGAACTATTCTCAAGCCAAAGCCACCTGGAGACCCAACCAGGCTTGGAACAAGGGTAAGCAACCCAAGAAGCCCGCTGCTGCTCCCAAGACGGCATGGCGGGGCGGCCCCCGATCCGGGACCGGATTTAGTAGGGGGCAGACTTTCTCTCTTTGTCCAGGCTTGAATAAGAAACGTTCAGGATCCCTGGACACTAGAAATTGTGTCTCAGTTGGAGTTCAAAAATTCTTTCCCAAGGGGAAGGTTCTTTTTTTCACGATGGTCTGTAGAGAGGCGTTCTTACGTTGTGTAGAAGACCTCTCCACCATGGGAGTAATTTGTCCCGTTCCAATACAGAAACAGAGGCAGGTGTTTTACTCATATCTTTTTGTGGTTCCCAAAAGAGAGGGAACGTCCCGACCCATTTTAGATCTCAAGAGTCTAAACAAGTTTCACAGAGTTCCATCCTTCAAGATGGAAACTATTCGGACAATTCTTCCATTGATCCAGGAGGGTCAATATATGACTACCGTGGACTTGAAGGATGCATATCTTCATATTCCTATCCACAAAGATCATCACCAGTTCCTAAGGTTTGCCTTCCTGGACAAACATTTTCAGTTCGTGGCTCTTCCCTTCGGGCTGGCCACGGCACCCAGGATCTTCACAAAGGTTCTAGGGTCTCTGCTAGCGGTTCTCAGACCGCGGGGCATTGCAGTGACGCCTTATCTGGACGATATTATGATTGATCCAGGCATCGTCTTATCAACTGACAAAGTCTCATACCAACATGGTTCTGTCCTTTCTAAGGACTCACGGGTGGAAGGTGAATCTAGAAAAAAGTTCACTAATTCCATAGACAATGGTTCCTTTCCTGGGAACTCTAATAGATTCTATATCCATGAAAATCTTCTAGACGGAAGTCAGAAAGTTAAAGATTCTGAATACATGCCGAGCCCTTCAGTCCTATCCTCGGCCATCAGTGGCTCAGTGCATGGAGGTAATTGGATTGATGGTGGCGGCAATGGACATCATTCAGTTTGCTCGTTTTCATCTCAGGCCTCTACAACTGAGCATGCTCAGACAGTGGAATTTGTCTCCTCAGATAGATCTGGATCAGGAGACAAGAGACTTGCTTCTTTGGTGGTTGTCACAGGATCATCTGTCCCAAGGGACGTGCTTCCGCAGACCCTCATGGGTGATAGTGACAACGGACGCCAGTCAACTAGGATGGGGTGCAGTCTGTAATTCCCTGAAGGCTCAGGGTGTGTGGACTCGGTCAGAGTCTCTACTTCCAATCAATATTCTGGAGTTGAGGGCAATATTCAATGCTCTTCAGGCTTGGCCTCAGTTGGCTTTGGCAAAGTGCATCCGATTTCAGTCGGACAACATCACGACAGTGGCTTACATCAATCATCAGGGAGGAACAAGGAGTTCCTTGGCCATGACAGAAGTATCCAAGATAATTTGATGGGTGGAGGCTCACTCTTGTTATCTGTCAGCAATCTACATCCCAGGAGTAGAAAAACATAATTTATGCTTACCTGATAAATTTATTTCTCTTGTAGTGTGTTCAGTCCACGGGTCATCCATTACTTATGGGATATATTCTCCTTCCCAACAGGAAGTTGCAAGAGGATCACCCAAGCAGAGCTGCTATATAGCTCCTCCCCTCACATGTCATATCCAGTCATTCGACCGAAACAAGACGAGAAAGAAAAAACTATAGGGTGCAGTGGTGACTGGAGTTTTAATTAAAATTTAGAACTGCCTCAAAAAGACAGGGCGGGCCGTGGACTGAACACACTACAAGAGAAATAAATTTATCAGGTAAGCATAAATTATGTTTTCTCTTGTTAAGTGTGTTCAGTCCACGGGTCATACATTACTTATGGGATACCAATACCAAAGCTAAAGTACACGGATGATGGGAGGGACAAGGCAGGAACATTAAACAGAAGGAACCACTGCCTGTAGAACCTTTCTCCCAAAAACAGCCTCCGAAGAAGCAAAAGTGTCAAATTTGTAAAATTTTGAAAAGGTATGAAGTGAAGACCAAGTTGCAGCCTTGCAAATCTGTTCAACAGAGGCCTCATTCTTAAAGGCCCAGGTGGAAGCCACAGCTCTAGTGGAATGAGCTGTAATTCTTTCAGGAGGCTGCTGTCCAACAGTCTCATAGGCTAAACGTATTATGCTACGAAGACAAAAAGAGAGAGAGAGGTGGCCGAAGCCTTTTGACCTCTCCTCTGACCAGAATAAACGACAAACAGAGAAGAAGTTTGCCGAAAATCTTTAGTTGCCTGTAAGTAGAACTTCGGGGCACGGACTACGTCCAGATTATGCAAAAGACGTTCCTTCTTTGAAGAAGGATTAGGACATAATGAAGGAACAACAATCTCTTGATTGATATTCCTGTTAGAAACAACCTTGGGTAAAAACCCAGGTTTAGTACGCAGAACTACCTTGTCTGAATGAAAAATCAGATAAGGAGAATCGCAATGTAAGGCAGATAACTCAGAGACTCTTCGAGCCGAGGAAATAGCCATCAAAAACAGAACTTTCCAAGAGAAAAGCTTAATATCAATGGAATGAAGGGGTTCAAACGGAACACCCTGAAGAACTTTAAGAACCAAGTTTAAGCTCCACGGAGGAGCAACAGTCTTAAACACAGGCTTAATCCTAGCCAAAGCCTGACAAAAAGCCTGGACGTCTGGATTCTCTGCCAGACGTTTGTGTAAAAGAATAGACAGAGCAGAAATCTGTCCCTTTAACGAACTAGCGGATAAACCCTTTTCTAAACCTTCTTGTAGAAAAGCCAATATCCTAGGAATCCTAACCTTACTCCATGAGTAACTCTTGGATTCACACCAATATAAATATTTACGCCATATCTTATGGTAAATTTTTCTGGTAACAGGTTTCCGAGCCTGTATTAACGTATCAATAACCGACTCCGAAAAACCACGCTTTGATAGAATCAAGCGTTCAATCTCCATGCAGTCAGCCTCAGAGAAATTAGGCTTGGATGGTTGAAAGGACCCTGAATTAGAAGGTCCTGCCTCAGAGGCAGAGACCATGGTGGACAGGACGACATGTCCACTAGGTCTGCATACCAGGTCCTGCGTGGCCACGCAGGCGCTATCAGAATCACCAATGCTCTCTCCTGTTTGATCCTGGCAATCAGTCGAGGTAGCAACGGAAATGGTGGAAACACATAAGCCATGTTGAAAACCCAAGGGGCTGCTAATGCATCTACCAACACCGCCCCCGGGTCCCTGGACCTGGATCCGTAACAAGGAAGCTTGGCGTTCTGGCGAGATGCCCTGAGATCCAGCTCCGGTTCGCCCCAACGAAGAATCAGTTGAGCAAACACCTCCGGGTGAAGTTCCCACTCCCCCGGATGAAAGGTCTGGCGACTTAGAAAATCCGCCTCCCAGTTCTCCACGCCTGGGATGTAGATCGATGACAGATGACAAGAGTGAGACTCTGCCCAGCGAATTATCTTCGAGACTTCCAACATCGCTAGGGAACTCCTGGTTCCCCCTTGATGATTGATGTAAGCCACAGTCGTGATGTTGTCCGACTGAAATCTGATGAACCTCAGTGTTGCTAACTGAGGCCAAGCTAGAAGAGCATTGAATATTGTTCTTAACTCCAGAATGTTTATTGGGAGGAGTTTCTCCTCCTGAGTCCACGATCCCTGAGCCTTCAGGGAGTTCCAGACTGCACCCCAGCCTAGTAGGCTGGCATCTGTTGTTACAATTGTCCAATCTGGTCTGCGAAAAGTCATTCCTTTGGACAGATGAACCCGCGACAACCACCAGAGAACTGAATCTCTGGCCTCCTGGTCCAGATTTAGTAAAGGGGACAGATCTGAGTAATCCCCATTCCACTGACTTAGCATGCATAGTTGCAGCGGTCTGAGATGTAGGCGCGCAAATGGCACTATGTCCATTGCCGCGACCATTAAGCCGATTACTTCCATGCACTGAGCTACTGATGGGCTTGGAATGGAATGAAGGACACGGCAAGCATTTAGGATTTTTGATAACCTGGACTCCGTCAGGTAAATCTTCATCTCTACAGAATCTATAAGAGTCCCTAGAAAGGGAACCCTTGTGAGTGGGAACAGAGAACTCTTTTCCATGTTCACTTTCCACCCATGCGACCTCAGAAATGCTAGAACTATCTCTGTATGAGACTTTGCATTTTGAAAACTTGACGCTTGTATCAGAATGTCGTCTAGGTACGGAGCCACCGCTATGCCTCGCGGTCTTAGTACCGCCAGAAGCGAGCCCAGAACCTTTGTAAAAATTCTCGGGGCCGTAGCCAACCCGAAGGGAAGAGCTACAAACTGGTAATGCCTGTCTAGAAAGGCAAACCTTAGGTACCGATAATGATCTTTGTGAATCGGTATGTGAAGGTAGGCATCCTTTAAGTCCACTGTGGTCATATACTGACCCTCTTGGATCATGGGTAGGATGGGTCGAATAGTTTCCATTTTGAACGATGGAACCCTTAGGAATTTGTTTAAGATCTTCAGGTCCAAGATTGGCCTGAAAGTTCCCTCTTTTTTGGTAACCACAAACAGATTTGAGTAAAAACCTTGCCCTTGTTCCGTCCGCGGAACCGGGTGGATCACTCCCATTACTAAAAGGTCTTGTACACATCGTAGAAATGCCTCTTTCTTTATTAGGTTTGTTGATAACCTTGACAGATGAAATCTCCCTTGTGGAGGAGAAGTTTTGAAGTCCAAAAGGTATCCCTGAGATATGATCTCCAACGCCCAGGGATCCTGGACATCTCTTGCCCAGGCCTGGGCGAAGAGAGAAAGTCTGCCCCCCACTAGATCCGTTTCCGGATAGGGGGCCCTTTCTTCATGCTGTCTTAGGGGCAGAAGTAGGTTTTCTGGCCTGCTTGCCCTTGTTCCAGGACTGGTTGCCTTTCCAACCCTGTCTGTAACGAGTAGCAGTCCCTTCCTGTTTTGGAGCGGAGGAAGTTGATGCTGCTCCTGCCTTGAAATTACGAAAGGCACAAAAATTAGACTGTTTGGCCTTTGATTTGGCCCTGTCCTGAGGAAGGGTGTGACCCTTACCTCCAGTAATGTCAGCAATAATTTCTTTCAAGCCGGGCCCGAATAAGGTCTGCCCTTTGAAAGGAATATTAAGCAATTTAGATTTAGAAGTTACATCTGCTGACCAGGATTTAAGCCATAGCGCTCTGCGCGCCTGGATGGCGAATCCGGAGTTCTTAGCCGTTAGTTTGGTTAAATGCACAACGGCATCTGAAACAAATGCATTAGCTAGCTTAAGGGCTTTAAGCTTGTTCATAATCTCATCCAATGGTGCAGTGCAAATAGCCTCTTCCAGAGACTCAAACCAGAATGCCGCTGCAGCAGTGACGGGCGCAATGCATGCAAGGGGCTGTAATATAAAACCTTGTTGAACAAACATTTTCTTAAGGTAACCTTCTAATTTTTTATCCATTGGATCTGAGAAAGCACAACTATCCTCCCCCGGGATAGTGGTACGCTTGGCTAAAGTAGAAACTGCTCCCTCCACCTTAGGGACCGTCTGCCATAAGTCTCGTGTGGTGACGTCTATTGGGAACATTTTTCTAAATATCGGGGGAGGGGAAAAGGGCACACCGGGTCTATCCCACTCCTTGCTAATAATCTCTGTAAGCCTTTTAGGTATAGGAAAAACGTCAGTACACACCGGTACCGCATAGTATTTATCCAGCCTACATAATTTCTCTGGGATTGCAACCGTGTCGCAATCATTCAGAGCCGCTAACACCTCCCCTAGCAATACACGGAGGTTCTCAAGCTTAAATTTAAAATTTGAAATTTCTGAATCCGGTCTCCCCGGATCAGATCCGTCACCCACAGAATGAAGCTCTCCGTCCTCATGTTCTGCAAATTGTGACGCAGTATCGGACATGGCTCTCGTGTCATCGGCGCGCTCTGTCCTAAACCCAGAGCTATCGCGCTTGCCTCTTAACTCAGGCAAATTAGATAATACTTCTTTCATAACATTAGCCATATCATGCAAAGTGATTTGTAAGGGCCTTGATGTACTTGGCGCCACAATCTCACGCACCTCCTGAGCGGGAGGCGAAGGTACTGACACGTGAGGAGAGTTAGGCGGTGATAATTTCTTTACTGGTGATAATTTCTTTACCAGTAAAGACTGACTTTTATTTAAAGTAACATCAATACAATTGGTACACATATTTCTATTGGGCTCCACATTGGCTTTTAAACATAATGAACAAGTAGATTCATCTGTATCAGACATGTTTAAACAGACTAGCAATGAAGGCTAGCAAGCTTGGAAAAAATCTTTCAATAAATTTACAAGCAATAGAAAAAACGCTGCAGCGCTTTTAAAAACACAAAAAACTGTCACAGTTGAAATAACAATGAACTAATTCAGTTATAGCCAACAATTTTAACAGTAAATGTATGAATTTAGCAGAGGATTGCACCCACTAGCAAACGGATGATTAACCCCTCAATACCCAAAAACGGATAATCAATTTAAGATTTAACGCTTTTATCACAGTCAAACACACTGTCACAGGTCTGCTGTGACTGATTACCTCCCTCAAAAATGAATTTTGAAGACCCCTGAGCTCTCTGGAGACGTTCTGGATCAAGGAGGAAGAAGCAGGAAGACTGTGCTAGAATTTTAACTTCGCAACAAGGCGCTAAAAAGGCCCCTCCCACTCATATTACAACAGTGGGAGACCTGTTACAACGGTTTCTATGCAGAAATATACGTTAGCCATATGGAAAAAAATCATGCCCAAAAAGATTTATCACCAAAGTACCTCACAAAACGAATAACATGCCAGTAAACGTTTTAAAAACAACTTTCCAGTGTTATGCAAAGTTATCACTAAGCCTGCTACCAGTCGCTTCTACTGCAGTGAAGGCTCATACATTTATTTCCGTATTAACAGTATTTTCTCAGTCAAATTCTAGTCCCTAGAAAATAACTCAACTGCGCATACACTTATCAGCCTGATACCAGTCGCTACTACTGCATTAAAGGCTGTACTTACATCATATGGGTAACAGCAGTGTTTTCTTAGTCAATTCCATTCCTAGAAAATATTACTGCACATACCTCATTTGCGGGGGACCCCGCATGCTATTCCCTTTTCTGAAGTTACCCCACTCCTCAGAATGTGCGAGAACAGCCAGTGGATCTTAGTTACGTCTGCTAAGATCATAGAAAACGCAGGCAGATTCTTCTTCTAAATACTGCCTGAGAGAAAAAACAGCACACTCCGGTGCCATTTTAAAATAATAAACTTTTGATTGAAGAATAATTAGGTAAAAAACTCCTATCTCCTCTCGCGACCTCCTTCTTTGTTGAGACTTGCAAGAGAATGACTGGGTATGACATGTGAGGGGAGGAGCTATATAGCAGCTCTGCTTGGGTGATCCTCTTGCAACTTCCTGTTGGGAAGGAGAATATATCCCATAAGTAATGGATGACCCGTGGACTGAACACACTTAACAAGAGAAACTGGGAAGCGGATTTTTTGAGCAGACAGACGTTTCATCCGGGGGAGTGGGAACTCCACCTGGAGGTCTTTGCCACCCTGATTCTCAAATGGGGCAGACCGGAGCTGGATCTTATGGCATCTCGTCAGAATGCCAAGCTCCCGAGATACGGATCCAGGTCCAGGGATCCTCAGGCCGAACTGATAGATGCCTTGGCAGCACCTTGGTCGTTCAACCTAGTTTATGTGTTGCCTCCATTTGCTCTCCTTCCCCGGGTGATTGCTCAAGTCAAACAGGAGAGGGCTTCGGTGATTCTCATTGCTCCTGCGTGGCCTCGCAGGACTTGGTATGCCGATCTGATGGACTTGTCATCTCTGCCACCGTGGAAGCCTCCATTGAGGCAGGACCTTCTCATTCAGGGACCCTTCCATCATCCAAATCTAATTTCTCTGCAGCTGACTGCTTGGAGATTGAACGCTTGATTTTATCTAAGCGGGGGTTCTCTGATGCGGTCATTGATACCTTGATTCAGGCACGCAAGCCTGTTACTAGAAAGATTTACCATAAGATATGGCGTAAATATCTTTATTGGTGCGAATCCAAGGGCTACTCATGGAGTAGGGTTAGGATTCCCAGGATTTTATCTTTTCTCCAAGAAGGATTGGAGAAAGAGTTATCA
Source organism: Bombina bombina (assembly GCF_027579735.1). NCBI lineage: Eukaryota > Metazoa > Chordata > Amphibia > Anura > Bombinatoridae > Bombina > Bombina bombina. The sequence goes on from NC_069505.1 coordinate 421,730,597, forward strand.
GCTAGTTCCTTAAAAGGACAGAATTTCTGCTTTGTCTATTCTGCTACACAAGCGTCTGGCAGATGTTCCAGATGTACAATCTTTTTGTCAGGCCCTGACTAGAATCAGACCTGTGTTTAGACCAATTGCTTCTCCTTGGAGTTTGAATATAGTTCTTACTGTTCTTCAAGGGGTTCCGTTTGAACCTATGCATTGCATAGATATTAAGTTATTATCTTGGAAAGTTTTGTTTCTGGTTGCTATTTCTTCTGCTCGCAGAGTTTGAGCTTTCGGCATTACAATGTGATTCTCCTTATCTTATTTTCCATTCGGATAAGGTGGTGTTACGTACCAAACCTGGTTTTCTTCCTAAGGTTGTTTCTAACAAGAATATTAATCAGGAAATTGTTGTTCCTTCCTTGTGTCCTAACCCTTCATCTAAGAAGAAGCGTCTGTTACATAATTTGGACGTAGTCCGTGCCTTGAAGTTCTACTTGCAGGCGACTAAGGATTTTCGTCAAACATCTTCATTATTTGTTGTTTTTGCTGGGAAATGTAGGGGTCAGAAAGCTACGGCTACTTCTCTTTCTTTTTGGCTGAAGAGTATCATCTGTGTTGCATATGAGACTGCTGGACAGCAGCCTCCAGAACGAATTACGGCTCATTCTACTAGGGCTGTGGCTTCCTCATGGGCATTTAAAACATTTAAAAAACAGAATTTATGCTTATCTGATAAATTACTTTCTCCAACGGTGTGTCCGGTCCACGGCGTCATCCTTACTTGTGGGATATCTCTTCCCCAACAGGAAATGGCAAAGAGTCCCAGCAAAGCTGGCCATATAGTCCCTCCTAGGCTCCGCCCACCCCAGTCATTCGACCGACTGACAGGAGGAAAAATATAGGAGAAACCATATGGTACCGTGGTGACTGTAGTTAGAGAAAATAATTCATCAGACCTGACTAAAAAACCAGGGCGGGCCGTGGACCGGACACCGTTGGAGAAAGTAATTTATCAGGTAAGCATAAATTCTGTTTTCTCCAACATTGGTGTGTCCGGTCCACGGCGTCATCCTTACTTGTGGGAACCAATACCAAAGCTTTAGGACACGGATGAAGGGAGGGAGCAAATCAGGTCACCTAAACGGAAGGCACCACGGCTTGAAAAACCTTTCTCCCAAAAATAGCCTCCGAAGAAGCAAAAGTATCAAATTTGTAAAATTTGGCAAAAGTGTGCAGTGAAGACCAAGTCGCTGCCTTACATATCTGGTCAACAGAAGCCTCGTTCTTGAAGGCCCATGTGGAAGCCACAGCCCTAGTGGAGTGAGCTGTGATTCTTTCAGGAGGCTGCCTTCCGGCAGTCTCATAAGCCAATCGGATGATGCTTTTAAGCCAAAAGGAAAGAGGTAGAAGTCGCTTTTTGACCTCTCCTTTTACCAGAATAGACAACAAACAAAGAAGATGTTTGTCTGAAATCTTTCTAGCCTCTAAATAGAATTTTAGAGCACGGACTACGTCCAAATTGTGTAACAAACGTTCCTTCTTTGAAACTGGATTCGGACATAAAGAAGGTACAACTATCTCCTGGTTAATATTCTTGTTAGAAACAACCTTTGGAAGAAAACCAGGCTTAGTACGCAAAACCACCTTATCTGCATGGAACACCAGATAGGGCGGAGAACACTGCAGAGCAGATAACTCTGAAACTTTTCTAGCAGAAGAAATAGCAACCAAAAACAAAACTTTCGAAGATAGTAACTTAATATCTATGGAATGTAAAGGTTCAAACGGAACCCCTTGAAGAACTGAAAGAACTAGATTTAGACTCCAGGGAGGAGTCAAAGGTCTAAACAGGCTTGATCCTAACCAGAGCCTGCACAAATGCTTGAACATCTGGCACGGCTGCCAGTCTTTTGTGTAGTAAGACAGATAAAGCAGAGATCTGTCCCTTTAGAGAACTTGCAGATAATCCTTTCTCCAAACCTTCTTGTAGAAAGGAGAGAATCTTAGGAATTTTTATCTTATTCCATGGGAATCCTTTGGATTCACACCAACAGATATATCTTTTCCATATTTTATGGTAAATCTTTCTAGTTACCGGTTTTCTGGCCTGAACCAGAGTATCTATCACAGAATCTGAAAACCCACGCTTTGATAGAATCAAGCGTTCAATCTCCAAGCCGTCAGCTGGAGAGAGACCAGATTTGGATGTTCGAATGGACCCTGAACAAGAAGGTCCTGTCTCAAAGGTAGCTTCCATGGTGGAACCGATGACATATTCACCAGGTCTGCATACCAAGTCCTGCGTGGCCACGCAGGAGCTATCAAGATCACCGAGGCCCTCTCCTGTTTGATCCTGGCTACCAGCCTGGGAATGAGAGGAAACGGTGGAAATACATAAGCTAGGTTGAAGGTCCAAGGTGCTACTAGTGCATCTACTAGAGTCGCCTTGGGATCCCTGGATCTGGACCCGTAGCAAGGAACCTTGAAGTTCTGACGAGACGCCATCAGATCCATGTCTGGAATGCCCCATAATTGAGTTAGTTGGGCAAAGATCTCCGGGTGGAGTTCCCACTCCCCCAGATGGAATGTCTGACGACTCAGATAATCCGCTTCCCAGTTTTCCACACCTGGGATGTGGATCGCAGATAGGTGGCAGGAGTGATCCTCCGCCCATTGAATTATTTTGGTCACTTCTTTCATCGCCAGGGAACTCCTTGTTCCCCCCTGATGATTGATATACGCAACGGTCGTCATGTTGTCTGATTGGAATCTTATGAATCTGGCCTTTGCTAGCTGAGGCCAAGCCCTGAGAGCATTGAAGATCGCTCTTAGTTCCAGAATGTTTATCGGGAGAAGAGACTCTTCCCGAGACCATAGTCCCTGAGCTTTCAGGGATTCCCAGACCGCGCCCCAGCCCACTAGACTGGCGTCGGTCGTGACAATGACCCACTCTGGTCTGCGGAAGCTCATTCCCTGGGATAGATGGTCCAGGGTCAGCCACCAACGGAGTGAATCTCTGGTCTTCTGATCTACTTGAATCATTGGAGACAAGTCTGTATAGTCCCCATTCCACTGTTTGAGCATGCACAGTTGTAATGGTCTTAGATGAATTCGTGCAAAAGGAACTATGTCAATTGCTGCAACCATCAACCCTACTACTTCCATGCACTGCGCTATGGAAGGACGAGGAACAGAATGAAGAACTTGACAAGTGCTTAGAAGTTTTGACATTCTGACCTCTGTCAGAAAAATCCTCATTTCTAAGGAATCTATTATTGTTCCCAAGAAGGGAACTCTTGTTGACGGAGACAGAGAACTTTTTTCTATGTTCACCTTCCATCCGTGTGATCTGAGAAAGGCCAGAACGATGTCTGTATGAGCCTTTGCTTTTGACAGGGACGACGCTTGTATTAGAATGTCGTCCAAGTAAGGTACTGCTGCAATGCCCCTCGGTCTTAGAACCGCTAGAAGGGACCCTAGTACCTTTGTGAAAATCATTGGAGCAGTGGCTAACCCGAATGGAAGAGCCACAAACTGGTAATGTTTGTCCAGAAAGGCGAACCTTAGGAACTGATGATGGTCTTTGTGGATAGGAATATGTAGGTACGCATCCTTTAGATCCACGGTAGTCATAAATTGACCTTCCTGGATAGTGGGTAGAATCGTTCGAATGGTTTCCATCTTGAATGATGGTACCCTGAGAAAATTGGTCTGAAAGTTCCCTCTTTTTTGGGAACTACGAACAGATTTGAATAAAATCCCATTCCTTGTTCCTTTATTGGAACTGGGTGTATCACTCCCATCTTTAACAGGTCTTCTACACAATGTAAGAACGCCTGTCTCTTTATTTGGTTTAAGGATAAGTGAGACATGTGGAACCTTCCCCTTGGGGGTAGTTCCCTGAATTCCAGAAGATAACCCTGAGAAACTATTTCTAGTGCCCAGGGATCCTGAACATCTCTTGCCCAAGCCTGAGCAAAGAGAGAGAGAGAGTTTGCCCCCTACTAGATCCGGTCCCGGATCGGGGGCTACTCCTTCATGCCGTTTTGTTAGCAGCAGCAGGCTTCTTGGCCTGCTTACCCTTGTTCCAGCCGTGCATCGGTTTCCAGGCTGGTTTGGGTTGTGAGGCATTACCCTCTTGCTTAGAGGATGCAGAATTAGAGGCCGGTCCGTTCCTGAAATTGCGAAAGGAACGAAAATTAGACTTATTCTTGGCCTTGAAAGGCCTATCTTGTGGAAGGGCGTGGCCCTTTCCCCCAGTGATGTCTGAGATAATCTATTTCAATTCTGGCCCAAATAGAGTTTTACCTTTGAAAGGGATGTTAAGCAATTTTGTCTTGGATGATACATCCGCTGACCAAGACTTTAGCCAAAGCGCTCTGCGCGCCACGATTGCAAACCCTCAATTTTTCGCCGCTAATCTAGCTAATTGCAAAGCGGCATCTAAAATAAAAGAGTTAGCCAACTTAAGTGCGTGAACTCTGTCCATAACCTCCTCATATGGAGTCTCTCTACTGAGCGACTTTTCTAGTTCCTCGAACCAGAACCACGCTGCTGTAGTGACAGGAACAATGCACGAAATGGGTTGTAGAAGGTAACCATGCTGTACAAAAATCTTTTTAAGCAAACCCTCCAATTTTTTATCCATAGGATCTTTGAAAGCACAACTATCCTCGATAGGAATAGTAGTGCGCTTGTTTAGAGTAGAAACTGCCCCCTCGACCTTAAGTCCTTTCTGGGGTCGACCATAGGAAATAATTTCTTAAATATAGGGGGGGGAACAAAAAGGTATGCCGGGCTTTTCCCACTCCTTATTCACTATGTCCGCCACCCGCTTGGGTATAGGAAAAGCGTCGGGGTGCACCGGAACCTCTAGGAACTTGTCCATCTTGCATAATTTCTCTGGAATGACCAAGTTGTCACAATGATCCAGAGTAGATAACACCTCCTTAAGCAGTGCGCGGAGATGTTCTAATTTAAATTTAAATGTCACAACATCAGGTTCAGCTTGTTGAGAAATTTTTCCTGAATCTGAAATTTCCCCATCTGACAAAACCTCCCTCATGGCCACTTCAGATTGGTGTGAGGGTATGACAGAACAATTATCATCAGCGCCCTCCTGCTCTTCAGTGTTTAAAACAGAGCAATCGCGCTTTCTCTGATATGTAGGCATTTTGGATAAAATATTTGCTATGGAGTTATCCATTACAGCCGTCAATTGTTGCATGGTAATAAGCATTGGCGCGCTAGATGTACTAGGGGCCTCCTGCGTGGGCAAAACTGGTGTAGACACAGTAGGAGATGATGTAGTATCATGTTTACTCCCCTCATCTGAGGAATCATCTTGGGCAATTTCATTATCTGTGGCAGTACTGTCCTTACTTTGTTTGGACGCTATGGCACAATTATCACACAAATTTAAATGGGGAGACACATTGGCTTTCATACATATAGAACATAGCTTATCCGAAGGCACAGACATGTTAAACAGGCTTAAACTTGTCAATAAAGCACAAAAAACGTTTTAAAACAAAACCGTTACTGTCTCTTTAAATTTTAAACAGAAAACACTTAATTACTGAATATGTGAAAAAGTATGAAGGAATTGTTCAAAAATTACCAAAAGTGTCTTAAAGCATTAAGAGTATTGCACACCAATTTTCAGAGCTTTAACCCTTAAAATAACGGAACCGGAGCCGTTTACAAATTTAACCCCTATACAGTCCCAGCTATAGCCTTTGCTGTGACCTAACCAAGCCCAGAGGGGAATACGATACCAAGTGACGCCTTATAGAAACTTTTCCAGCTACTTTCAGATCCTCACACATGCATCTGCATGTCTTGCTCTCAAAAAACAACTGCGCAGTAATGGCGCGAAAATGAGGCTCAGCCTACAACTGGGAAGGCCCTCCCTGGCTGGAAAAGGTGTCTAACATAGTGCCTGCCGTTAAAAAACGTTCCCCAAGTTTATAAATGTGAATTATCAGCATAAACATGTATAAAATGCCCAAATAAAGCAATCGATTTAGTCCATAAAAGTGTCTACCAGTTTTATAGCCCATATTAAGCCCTTTATTCTGTTTGCTTGACTAAGAAAATGGCTTACCGGTCCCCATGAGGGGAAATGACAGCCTTCCAGCATTACATGGTCTTGTTAGAAATATGGCTAGTCATACCTTAAGCAGAAAAGTCTGCTGTTTCCCCCAACTGAAGTTACTTCATCTCAACAGTCCTATGTGGAAACAGCAATCGATTTTAGTTACTGTCTGCTAAAATCATCTTCCTCTCACAAACAGAAATCTTCATCCTTTTCTGTTTCAGAGTAAATAGTACATACCAGCACTATTTTAAAATAACAAACACTTGATAGAAGAATAAAAAACTACATTTAAACACCAAAAAACTCTTAACCATCTCCATGGAGATGTTGCCTGTGCAACGGCAAAGAGAATGACTGGGGTGGGCGGAGCCTAGGAGGGACTATATGGCCAGCTTTGCTGGGACTCTCTGACATTTCCTGTTGGGGAAGAGATATCCCACAAGTAAGGATGACGCCGTGGACCGGACACACCAATGTTGGAGAAATTATGCTTCTGTTGAACAGATTTGCAAGGCTGCAAGCTGGTCGTCTCTTCACACTTTTTCCAAATTTGATACTTTTGCCTCGTCTGAGGCTGTTTTTGGGAGAAAGATTCTTCACGCAATGGTGCCTTCCGTTTAGGCTCCTGTCTTGTCCCTCCCTTTCATCCGTGTCCTATAGCTTTGGTATTGTATCCCATAAGTAAGGATGAAATCCGTGGACTCGTCATATCTTGTAAAAGAAAAGGAAATTTATGCTTACCTGATAAATTTATTTATTTTACGATATGACGAGTCCACGGCCCTCCCTGTCGTTTTTTCTGAAGACAGGTTTTTATTTTTGTTAAACTTCAGTCACCTCTGCTCCTTGGCTTTTCCTTTCTCTTCCTAACTTCGGTCGAATGACTGGGTTGGGGGGGGGGAAGAGAGGAGCTATATATACACAGCTCTGCTGTGGTGCTCTTTGCATCCTCCTGCTGACCAGGAGGCGATATCCCATAAGTAAGAATGAAATCTGTGGACTCGTCATATCGTAAAATAAATAAATTTATCAGGTAAGCATATATTTCCTTTTTTTCTCTCTCTCCTCTCACTTAAAGTCAAAATTAATATTTTATGGATTAGAAAGAGCAGCAATTTTAAAAGAATTTTCACTTTACTTCTAACATCAAATTAATTTGTACTCTTGGTATCCTTTGTTGAAAATCACACATAGATATGCTCAGGAGCAGCATTGCATTACTGGGAGCTAGCTGCAGGATAGTGGTTGCACATATATGCCTCTTGTCATTGGTTCACCCCAAGTGTTCTACTATTTACAGTAACGTTTACTGCTTTGGAGCTTTAAACTCCAACCCTGGCACTCCCAACAAACACGTCACCTACAAAAATGCTGCCGCACTGCTGAACGTGCCTGGACGAAATTCCGCTCTGAACCTGATATCATGCACTATAAGTTCACTCTTGACTCTTACACCTCTGCCCTTCGCTTAGCTAAGCAAACATACTTCTCTTCTCTTATACCCACTCACTCCTCAAACCCCAAAAGACTCTTCTCCATTTTCAATTCTCTCCTCCACCCACCTGCACCCCCCCTTATCTGCATTCAGTGCTCAAGACCTCGCCGACTATTTTTTCAATAAAACACTTGCCATCCGAGGAAACATCCCAACACAAACCTGCAATCTCCCAACTCCACTCCCAGTCACCCCCTCTGCCACTCTCTGCACCCTCCTCCCAACCACAGAGTTAAGTGGCTTCCCTTTTGTCTTCCTCACACCTAACTACCTGCCCACTTGACCCTATTCCTTCACATCTAATTCCTCCTCTGTCTCCCACCCTCACTCCGGCTCTTACTCACATATTCAACCTATCCCTTTCTACCGGCTCATTCCCTGCCTCTTTCAAACATGCAAAGGTCACCCCCATCCTCAAAAAACCCTCCCTTGACCCTAACTCCCCTGCAAACTACCGCCCCATATCACTGCTCCCGCTAGCTTCAATATTACTGTACTTGAAAAACTAGTCAATCGCCTAACCCTCTTCCTGTCCTCCAACTCATTGCTTGACCCCCTGCAATCTGGCTTCCGTCCCCAACACTCAACTGAGACTGCCCTCACCAAGGTTACTAATGATCTCCTTTCTGCTAAAAACAAAGGCTACTACTCCATACTCATCTTGCTTGACCTTTCTGCTGCCTTTGACACTGTTGACCACCCCCTTCTCCTACGATCTCTCAGCTCTCTTGGTCTCTGCGACACTTCCCTCTCCTGCATTCACTATTATCTCTCTAACAGATCCTTCTCCGTCTCTTTTGCTGGTGACTCCTCCTCTCTACTGCCTCTGTCTGTTGGAGTACCTCAAGGCTCTGTCCTGGGTCCTCTACTCTTCTCTATTTACACTTCTTCACTGGGTAAACTTATCAACAGCTATGGCTTCAGCTATCATTTCTATGCTGATGACACCCAGATCTACCTTTCCACTCCTGCACTCTCTCCTTCTGTCAATTCTCACATCAGTGACTGTTTATCTGGCATTTCCTCCTGGATGGCCTCTCACCACCTAAAAATAAATATGTCTAAGACCGAACTACTTCTAATTCCCCCCTCTAACTCCATTCCCGTTTCTAATTTTTCTATCACTGTTGGCGGCACCACTATCTCCCCATCACCCCAAGTCCGCTGCCTTGGAGTCACGCTTGAACTCAAATCTGTCCTTCATTCCCCACTTCCAACTGCTCTCTTCATCCTGCCGCAGCCACCTTCGCAATATCTCCAAAATGTGTCCGTTTCTGAATGCTGAAACTACTAAACAGCTAATCCACTCCATAGTAATTTCCCGACTTGACTACTGTAATAACCTACTAACTGGCCTCCCTCTCTCCCGCCTCTCTACCCTCCAATCCATCCTAAATGCATCTGCCAGGCTAATCCACCTCTCTAGACGCTCTGTTTCTGCTTTCCTTCACTGGCTCCCCATTCACAACAGAGTTAAATTCAAAATTCTCACCCTGACCTACAAAGCCCTCACCAATGCTGCCCCACCCTACCTGTCCTCACTTATCAACAAATACACTCCTGCCCGCCCCCTAAGATCCAACAATGACCTGCTTCTTGCGTCCTCTACCATCACCTGATCTCATGCTAGACTACAGGACTTCTCTCGTGCGGCACCAACCCTCTGGAACGCACTTCCTCATGCTGTCAGATTTGCCCCTAACCTCTCCTCCTTTAAACATTCCCTAAAGACCTTTCTGTGCAGGGAATCCTATCATCTGACTTATTAACAAACTAACTTCACTTAACTAACTTTTGCCCTCTATCTCCTCATTACTATCATTCTCACCTTTGCAGTCCCCACCTCCAGTTTCCCATCCTACCCATCTAGATTGTAAGTTCCCACGGGAATAGGGCCCTCAATTCCCCCTGTATTTGTCTTATCGTACTGTTTCTTCATTGTACTGTTATCCTTGTACCCATGGGCAGCGCTGCGGAATCTGTCCGCGCTTTATAAATAAAGAATAATAGTAAAAAAGAATAATAATTTAACCTCTGAAGTGTTTAACACGATAGAATATTTTTTATACACTTTTATGTTCTTTTAACCCCTTAAGGACAAGGCCATTTTTCAGTTTCTTTCCCTTAAGGACCAGGGCTATTTTTACATTTCTGCTGTGTTTGTGTTCAGCTGTAATTTTCCTCTTACTCATTTACTGTACCCACACATATTATATACCGTTTTTCTCACCATTAAATGGACTTTCTAAACATACCATTCATCATATCTTATAATTTACTATAAACAAAATATAAAATCTGATGAAAAAATGTAAAAAAAACAAACACTTTTTCTAACTTTGACCCCCAAAATCTGTTACACATCTACAACCACCAAAAACACCCATGCTAAATAGTTTCTAAATTTTGTCCTGAGTTTAGAAATACCCAATGTTAACATGTTCTTTGCTTTTTTTGTAAGTTATAGGGCAATAAATACAAGTAGCACTTTGCTATTTCCAAACCACTTTTTCTCAAAATTAGCGATAGTTACATTGGAACACTGATATCTGTCAGGAATTCCTTAATATCCCTTCACATGTATATATATATATATTTAGTAGACAACCCAAAGTATTGATCTAGGCCCATTTTGGTAAATTTCATGCCACAATTTCACCGCCAAATGCAATCAAATAAAAAAAAAAAATTGTTCACTTTTTCACAAACTGTTTCACAAACTTTAGGTTTTCACTGAAATTATGGCACAAATGGTAGTAAATGCATCCCCTTTGTTCAGAAATAGCAGACATATATGTCTTTGGCATTGCTTTTTGGCAATTAGAAGACCGCTAAATGCCACTGCGCACCACACTTGTATGAGACCCAGCAGTGAAGGGGTTAATTAGGTAGCTTACAGGGAGCTTGTAGGGTTAATTTTAGCTTTAGGGTAGTGTAGTAGACAACACAAAGTATTGATCTAGGCCAAAGTATTGATCTATGAGTGGCTCTCTCTGCATCGGTCTTGGAAAAAAGGTATTGCAGTGATGCCTCAATATCGAGGCATCACGGCAATACCTTGAAAGCGGCTGGAAGCGATCAGGATGTTGTACAGGGTACGTCGCTGGTCTTTAAAGACCATTTTGTGTGTGGCATACCCTGTATAACGTGCGTCGTTAAGGAGTAATTTAGTCAAGGGGATGAGATGACTGATGCCGTGGGTTTTCACATTAAATAAGGAGCTGAATCTAATAAGTTGATATATTTTTCAGCAATGTGATCATTAACAAGTTGAAAACTTCCAAACAATTATTGGACTTTGCAGTCATTTAAATAAAAGTTTCATAATTTAAAGGGACGTAAACCCTTTCTTTCTGTCATGATTCAGACAGAACAGGCATCTTCAAACTTGGCCCTCCAGAGGTCTTGGAACTATATTTCCCATGATGCTCAGCCAGCTGATATGCTGCCTGAGCATCATGGGAAATGTAGTTCCAAAACCTCTGGAGCTCCAAGTTTGAGGATGTCTGAGATAGAACATACACTTACTAATAACTTTCACATTTTCTTTATCAAATGTGCTTCATTCTCTTGGTATCCTTTGTCGCAGGAGTAGCAAAGCACTAGTGGGAGCTAGCTGAGCACACATGAATAGACAATTACAAGAGGCCTATATGTGCAGTTGGCAATCAGCAGCTAATACAATGGTGGTCCTGAGTCCGCCTAGGTATGCTTTTCAGCAAACTATACCAAGAGAACAAAGCAAAAAAACGTAAATTGGAAAGTATGGATTTTATGTCCCTTTAGATTTTAAGAGATTTTCAGATTTACTTCCAAATTGTGAATATTCTTTTTCTATGCAGAATTCTGAGGCATCAGCTCACAGAGAAAGAGACCACAGTGTAAACGTATGGGAGTCTGTGGTTAGCTGATGGATGTCACATGATACAGTTATATGCACACTTACTGAGGCACCAGCTCACAGAGCAAGAGACCACAGTGTAAACGTATGTGAGTCTGTGGTTAGCTGATGGATGTCACATGATACAGTTATATGCACACTTACTGAGGCACCAGCTCACAAAGCAAGAGACCACAGTGTAAACGTATGTGAGTCTGTGGTTAGCTGATGGATGTCACATGATACAGTTATATGCACACTGTATGAGGCACCAGCTCACAGAGCAAGAGACCAGAGTGTAAACGTATGCAAGTCTGTGGTTAGCTGATGGATGTCACATGATACAGTTATATGCACACTGTATGAGGCACCAGCTCACAGAGCAAGAGACCACAGTGTAAACGTATGGGAGTCTGTGGTTAGCTGATGGATGTCACATGATACAGTTATATGCACACTTACTGAGGCACCAGCTCACAGAGCAAGAGACCACAGTGTAAACGTATGTGAGTCTGTGGTTAGCTGATGGATGTCACATGATACAGTTATATGCACACTGTATGAGGCACCAGCTCACAGAGCAAGAGACCACAGTGTAAACGTATGGGAGTCTGTGGTTAGCTGATGGATGTCACATGATAAAGTTATATGCACACTGCATGAGGCACCAGCTCACAGAGCAAGAGATCACAGTGTAAACGTATGGGAGTCTGTGGTTAGCTGATGGATGTCACATGATACAGTTATATGCACACTGTATGAGGCACCAGCTCAAAGAGCAAGAGACCACAGTGTAAACGTATGGGAGTCTGTAGTTAGCTGATGGATGTCACATGATACAGTTATATGCACACTGCATGAGGCACCAGCTCACAGAGCAAGAGACCACAGTGTAAACGTATGGGAGTCTGTGGTTAGCTGATGGATGTCACATGATACAGTTATATGCACACTGTATGAGGCACCAGCTCACAGAGCAAGAGACCACAGTGTAAACGTATGGGAGTCTGTGGTTAGCTGATGGATGTCACATGATACAGTTATATGCACACTGTATGAGGCACCAGCTCACAGAGCAAGAGACCACAGTGTAAATGTATGCGAGTCGTTGGTTAGCTGATGGATGTCACATGATACAGTTATATGCACACTGTATGAGGCACCAGCTCACAGAACAAGAGACCACAGTGTAAACGTATGGGAGTCTGTGGTTAGCTTATGGATATCACATGATACAGTTATATGCACACTTACTGAGGCACCAGCTCACAGAGCAAGAGACCACAGTGTAAACGTATGCGAGTCTGTGGTTAGCTGATGGATGTCACATGATACAGTTATATGCACACTGTATGAGGCACCAGCTCACAGAGCAAGAGACGACAGTGTAAACGTATACGAGTCTGTGGTTAGATGATGGATGTCACATTATACAGTTATATGCACACTGTATGAGGCACCAGCTCACAGAGCAAGAGACCACAGTGTAAATTTATGGGAGTCTGTGGTTAGCTGATGCCTGTCACATGATACAGTTATATGCACACTGTATGAGGCACCAGCTCACAGAGCAAGAGACCACAGTGTAAACGTATGCGAGTCTGTGGTTAGCTGATGGATGTCACATGATACAGTTATATGCACACTGTATGAGACAGCAGCTCACAGAGCAAGAGACCACAGTGTAAACGTATGTGAGTCGTTGGTTAGCTGATGGATGTCACATGATACAGTTATATGCACACTGTATGAGGCACCAGCTCACAGAGCAAGATACCACAGTGTAAACATATGTGAGTCTGGGGTTAGCTGATGGATGTCACATGATACAGTTATATGCACACTGTATGAGGCACCAGCTCACAGAGCAAGAGACCACAGTGTAAACGTATGGGAGTCTGTGGTTAGCTGATGGATGTCACATGATACAGTTATATGCACACTGTATGAGGCACCAGCTCACAGATCAAGAGACCACAGTGTAAACGTATGCGAAGTCTGTGGTTAGCTGATGGATGTCACATGATACAGTTATATGCATACTGTATGAGGCACCAGCTCACAGAGCAAGAGACCACAGTGTAAACGTATGTGAGTCTGTGATTAGCTGATGAATGTCACATGATACAGTTATATGCACACTGTATGAGGCTCCAGCTCACAGAGCAAGAGATCACAGTGTAAACGTATGCGAGTCTGTGGTTAACTGATGACTGTCACATGATACAGTTATATGCACACTGTATGAGGCACCAGTTACTACTGAGCATGTGCAAGAGACCACAGTGTAAACGTATGTGAGTCTGTGATTGGTTGATGGATGTCACATGATACACGGGGGGGGGGGCAATTTAAATACATTTTTATTTTGTCAGAAAAAAAATCTACTGATCATTTAAAATTGTGACTGTGCTATTGCATTGTCTTCTTAGTCTGCATATGCTGATTATGTAATTCTACTGTATTTAAATGGACACTCAATTTAAAATTAAACTTTCATGATTCGGATAGAGCAGCAATTTTATACAACTTTCCAATTTACTTCCATTAACAAAATGTGCACAGTCTTTTCATATTTACATTTGAGTCACCAGCTCCTACTGAGCATGTGCAAGAATTCACAGTATATACGTATTTGCATTTGTGATTGGCTGATGGCTGTCACATGATACAGGAGTGGAAATAGAAATAGCTTTGAAATTTGTGACAAAATTTGTTACTACTCATTTGAAATTCAGAGATGGGGGCCGATTTACCAAGCAGTCAATCGGCCCCAATGCATCTGTTTCCGCAGGGGCAGCATTGCACAAGCAGTTCACCAGACATTTGATAAATCGGCCCCCAAGTGCTATTGCGTTGTCTTTTTAGCATGCATAAGTCTGTAATTACTGGTCTTTTACTGGCCCTTTAAATGTAATTTAGGCAAAATGTTTAAAAAAACAAAAACATAATAAAAGTGCTGTGCTTATTACTATGAGAGCTGAGCTGATACAGTGCCATTTAAACAGGTCCAAATGGGAAGAATTTTAAGTCCAGAAATCCTGCAACAATTTGCTTGAAACGGGTTTTCTGACCCCTTATAATACAGACGTGATGAGTGCATTATAATGGGAGAGGTCTTTAAAATGACTGGAAATGCTTCAACTTGGAGAAAACCAACGAGAGACAGTTTCCATGGAAATTCTGGTGGACTGGATTGGATGTGACTGATAAATATGGAGCTGCACTTCAGATCCCACACACACTGGGCACCGAGGAAAAGTTGCTTATTCATACCAACGTCAAATACAGACGATCCTCACCAGCGTTTGCCAGCGAGTTGGCGTTATGAAGAAGTCGGCTTGGAGCAGCAGTGTTAACACTCTGCAATATTGTAACATTCAGTTACAAATGTTACGTAAGTTATCCAAAGCACAAAATAATTGCATCATTTATCAAAAAATTATTTAAAATGATAATTTGTGCAACAAACATTGAAAAAAAGTTAATATTAGCTCATTTTAGCTGGGTGGTGTGACCATTAAATAGGGACTGAGGAGAACACTGCTTATTATGAATATTTATTCTGTGTAAATCATATGAGATTCTGCTGTTATTTTCTCAAAATAATTTGCACAAACGTATACCATTAACATGAGTTGTATTGAAACCCATGGTTTAGCTATTGTGTACACGACCGAATGAACTTTGCACTTCTGATAAACCTCTTTGTCGCTGCACATTCCTAGATTGCTGCCCAACACACAGAATGAATAGCTCATTAGTATTAACCGATATTACCTAATTATACTGGTCACACATTCCGGGGAAGCAACTTCCTCTATTAGATAGAAGTCATATGACTATGGAGATTTACATTGTCATTTTATTGTAAAGAAGGCTTCTATGGAATCCAAAATGCTAAAAATATACCGATTGTGTCTGCCAGTCTTACATGCATTAGAGGTACTGACCTTTTCCACACCTAGAAGAAGAGCGCCCCCGATAGATAAGACAGTATAACACACAGATTTGCTGAAATAAAGGTAGTACAGTAATGCAATTCTACAATCCAATAATCACACTATCAGTGTGCAATGTATAGAACAGAACAAAGAGTTGCTAGTATTATATATATATATATATAAATATATATATATATATATATATATTAGTGCATGTAACATTGCTACATCTATACGCATTCAGTGTGCAGAAGTTACGATGCATGACACACACCACCTCTGTATGCTTGAATTGTGTGTATATATATATATATATATATATATATATATATATATATATATAAAAATAAATATACACATATAATATATGTGCCAGAAGCTATGTCCCGCTGCTGCTTTGTAGGAATACCACCGGTAGGGGATGGTGCTAGAAAATGATAAAAACAAAAAGAACAGGTGCACAAAAGGACCAATCTAAACATAGAAATATAATAAGTCCTTTAATAACAGATAGAAAATGCTCACACACTCTGACCTCAAACAACATATGAGGTTTATGGATATGGCACATCAAAAACAACAGTCCAGAATCAGCCACTGACAATCAAGCTCGCCTATCTGACCTGGGTGTCAAACGGTTCGTGTCCCTGTATATCCACCTGAGACTCTGTATCCGGTTCCACAGCTCCCGTCACGGTTGACCGCAACAGGGTCCAAAAGGCTGTTTCCGATACAAGTCAGTCACTGGTTTTGTTTTAAAAAAAACAAACAAAAAAAACGTCTGGCCTCCCTTTCATAGCAACACAGAGCGTCCTCACAGCCGCTCGTGCTCAGTGCAGAGAGAGATATGTACACAAACAATTGGTTTCTTGACTACAAAGAGTGATAGAGAGTTGACACATAGCACAATTGACTTTAGTTAGTTATAAAATTAACCCCTTAAAGGGATACTAAATCCAAATGTTTCTTCTGTGATTCAGATAGAGCATGCAATTTTAAGCAACTTTCTAATTTACTACTATTTTCAATTTTTCTTCGTTCTTTTGCTATCTTTATTTAAAATGCAGGAATATTAATCTTAGGATTTGGCCCATTTTAGGTTCAGCACCATGGATAGCGTTTGCTTATTGGTGGCTACATGTAGCAAACCAAAAAGCAAGCGTAACCCAGGTTTTCATCCAAAAATGGGCCGGCTATTAAGTTTTACATTCCTGCTTTTTAAATAAAGTTAGAGAACGAAGAAAAATTGA
>NC_069505.1:422062531-422167531 GCF_027579735.1 Bombina bombina
TCATGCCTTCAGTAACTCTAATTCTTTTCGACGATGCGGGAGACCCTTTTAACTTACTTTCCAACCTTCTGTTAAAAACCCTCCCCATAGGGATTACTCTGACTGCAAAATTAAGGAGGCCCAGCAAGGATTGGAGTTGGCGAAGTGAAACATCACGACTGGTTAAAGTCGATTGCACCGTAAGTAACATGGCTTGAACCTTTTCAGGAGGTAACCTACACAGCTGCTTTTCAGTGTCAATTTGGATACCTAGGAATGTGATGCAAGGGCATGGACCCTCAAATCTCTCATGGACTGCATCAGCAACTGGCAATCCCGCAAATCCTTTCTACCTACAAGGAGAAAGTCATCTAGGTAATGTGCTATGAAATTTCCACCCACCCGCTGGCTGACTGCCCAATGTAGAAACGTACTAAATGTCTCAAAAAGGGCACAGGAAAGGGCACAGCCCATTGGAAGGCAACGGTCTACATAGTAGCCACCCTCAAATTTAATTCCCATGAGAGGGAAGGCTGCTGGGTTCAGCGGCAGCAAACGGAAGGCGGCCTCAATATCAAGTTTTGCCAGTAGGGCTCCTCTCCCTGCCGACCGAACCAGCTGTAAGGCTCTGTCAAACGATTGATACTTCACTGAGCTCATATCTGGGTCAATGGCATCATTGACAGAAGTGCCCCTGGGGTGAGATAGATGTTGAATTAGCCGAAATTTACCTGCCTCCTTCTTTGGCACAACCCCTAGAGGGGAAATCACCAAACCTTGAAGGGGGATGGAAGGAAAGGGGGCTATTATCCTTCCCAACTGAATTTCTTTATTCAATTTCGATCTAACAATGTGCGGAAACTGATAAGCTGATTTTAAGTTTCTAGCACAAGGAGCCCCTTGTGGGCTTCGCATTAAAGGGATATGAAACCCGTACAAAAACCCGTCACGTAACAATATGGCGGCGTGGCGGTCTGGGTACATTCGTAGCCAGGGCTCAAGGGCGTGAACCCTCACCGGGGTTGGGGCCCTTTGAAACAGTTGCGAATCTGTTGGTGGCTCTATTGGCTTGGAAATCTTTTCTTTTGGAACATTCGCTGGTGGGGTGAGAACCCCCGCAGAACTTACATGTGTGGCGAAAGTTGCAGGAGCTACCTTTATCACACTTCCCATCCTGGTACGCCCAACAGGCACCACCCTTTCGCTTACCTTTCGGTGAACGAAAGGACTGGTTCGCGACCCCCGTGGTTGAGGAGGAGGGAGGATGAGAGCCTAGGCGTTGCCAAAGGTGGGTATCAGTGGTGTCAAATGTGAGCACCGGATTCCCTGCCATCTTTTGCCTAAACTCAGAGTCATTATCCCTCCATGCAGAATCTCCATACCTCCTCTGAATCCAGTGTATGTTATCAGTGTATTTCAAGATAGCATGACACTGGCTGGGGTACTTTTCTAAATAGCAGGAAGAGTATACCCTGAAACAAATGAGCCATTCATCAAAAGTTTCTGGGCGCTTGAACCGTTTAGGACAAGTGCCATCCATACTCTTCTCTTTTTGTCTATAAGCTTCTGCTGAAAGCTCAAAAACATTAACGTATCTCCCTTGCTGGATTTTTTTAACCGTCTTAGGTTTTAAATGTCCATGCAAAGAAGGGGTATAAGAGGGCAAAGAGTCACCGTGTAACGCGACTTTGCGCTCTGAACTAGGGGTAGGTAAAGGGCGCTCAATGAACTGTGCTGATGTGTCATGGGGATGCTCTGTCAAAGCTAGTTGCTGCTGCTGTTGCTGCTGCTGACCTGATCTCCTAAAAGTACCCCCTTGAAATTCCTGCCACATCTTTTTTACCATTGAGAACATACTTTTGTGGCCCTTAGTGTGCAGCCCCAATGAAGTGTCACTGTCAGATCTTGACTCAGTTAGTGATAAGTAATCTATGTCAGGTCGGTCATGTATAAATGCCCCAGTCTTACCCTCTGCAGAGGATGCCGCTGCTTGAGCTGTCGCAACCGGCTGGGCGTCTCTCCTTGTGTCGGGAACTGCTGGCTGCTGAGCAGGTGCAGGTGGCGCGAGATCATGCTGTGGACCCGCTGAATTAGCTGCCTGGGAAATACTAGCTGTGCCAGATGTTGAAGGCAAAACAGGCTCCGTTTGAGCTGTACCCTCCGGTGTAAATGAGAGGACCCGGTCGATTGCCGCCATCTCCGCGTGTGTCTAAAACGTCTCTGCTCAGGATCCAGGAAGAAGAGGGCCAGTGAGCTGTGTTGCACACTTTTACGGTAAGAAGGGGAGCTCCTCCCTACACTAGCAACATTGTTGCAACTAACCCCACACTGCCTCTTCTCCTATCTCACTCCTTTCAGCATTAACCCTTAGCTTGTTTCAGTCCCATGCTGGTCCCTCCACTGTCTATTTTTTTCTTTCATGATTTATATAAAGAATACAATTTTTAAAAAAAGTTTCCAATTTTCTTCTATTATTAAATTTGCTTCGTTCACATGTTATTCTTTGTTGAAGAGATATCTAGATAGCTAGCTTCACAGATAGGATATCACAGCACGCCAGTGACAGACAGGATCACACACCCACTGCCATTCACAGACAGGGACACTCAATCATTACCAGTCACAGACAGGATCACACACCACTTCCAGTCACAGACAGGATCACACACCCACTGCCAGACACAGACAGGAACACAGCCACTGCCAGTCACAGACAGGGTCACTCACTCATTACCAGTCACGGACAGGATCACACACCACTACCAGTCACAGACAGAATCACACACCCACTGCCAGTCACAGACAGGATCACACACCCACTACCAGTCACAGACAGGGACACACACCCACTGCCAGACACAGAAAGGGACACACACCCACTGCCAGACACAGACAGGATCGCACACACACTGCCAGTCACAGACAGGATCGCACACCCACTGCCAGTCACAGACAGGCACACATACACACTGCCAGTCACAGACAGGCACACACACACCCACCCACTGCCAGCCATAGACAGGGACACACACCCACTGCCAGTCACAGACAGGATTGTACACCCGCTGCCAGTCACAGAGAAGACTGTACACCCTCTGCCAGCAACAGACAGGCTCTCACACCCACTTCCAATCACAGACAAGACCGTACACCCACTGCCAGCAACAGACAGGCTCTCACACCCACTGCCAGTCACAGACAAGACCGTACACCCACTGCCAGCCACAGACAGGATCTCACAGCCACTACCAGCCACAGAAAGGATCTCACAGCCACTGCCAGCCACAGACAGAATCTCACAGCCACTGCCAGCCACAGACAGGATCACACACCCACTGCCAGCCACAGACAGGATCACACACCCACTGCCAGCCACAGACAGGATTACACACCCACTGTCAGTCACAGTCAGGATCACACACCCACTGCCAGTCACAGACAGGCACAGACACACCCACTGTCGCAGACAGGATTGTACACCCGCTGACACTCACAGACAGGATCACATACCCACTGCTAGTCACAGACAGGATCACATACCCGCTGCCAGTCACAAAAGGGATCACATAACCACTGCCACTCACAGAGAGGATCAAATGCCCACTGCCACTCACAGACAGGATCATATAGCCAATGCCACTCACAGACAGGATCTTAACCAGAGACTATGGACATATGGTAGGGCTGTGCACCTCCACAAGACAACAGGGACCAGTGATTTGTAATAACTGGGAATTAGAGAGAACTGAACAACCCATTGAACATTGTTACCCCCTAAATTATACTGCCCAAAGGCCTAGTTGTGTATTCTCTATATCGGAAATGTGTTATTTGCAATGGTGACTTCCCTCAAGAACTGTTTAAATTCATATAATAAATGCCCTAAGCCTTTATGTGAATAATACATTTCAGATAAAATATTCTCTATTCTTTGTTTTACTAAAGTGCCAGTAATGGCCCTATAAGATTTGTGTGATGTAATATCCAGTGTTGTTTGTGTCTGTCCTAAGTCAGGGTTTTTACTTTAGATGACATATGGAATTAATATGTTTATCAAGTCATTTATAAATATTGCAAGAATAAGCCCCTATAAATGCCCAGGTCAGAGAGACAGCGGAGTGCTGCCAAGATAACGTGTCTAAATGTGTTCTGTGATTGTAGCGGATACGTCCGAGTTAGGAGGGAACACAGAGTGTTGTCAGAAATGAACAAAATCATGTAATGAAACAGAAAGTTCAGGTCAGTATCAGGAGACAGGGACAGTGCGTCTTCCAGTAGAGATTCCTATCAGATAGTGTGATCTCGCTAACAGAGAGAAATCATGTTACCTTATGTAGTAGTTTATTGGACATGGGACTTTGTGCAGGCTGTGCAATACATTACACACTGTGATATTAAAGGTCCCCAAAAGTAATGGTATTCAAGTACTGATATATAAGTTACAGAAATACAAATTACTGGTGTGTATGGTAAAAATATAATAACGTTGTACCAAGCTGTGGGGTAGAGGGTGCAGCAGAACCAGAAAAAGATGACCTCAAATAATCATTAGAACACACAATGTAAGGGTTTATTTTTATTTCAAGTTGCAAAGTTGTTATTGTCAATGGTATAACAAACAGCCCAATAGCACAATAGCACAACTAAAATGAATACATTTATAGCCCTTTCACAAGCAGTGAGATGTCGACGTTGTAACCGAACGTTTCAGTCAAGTGTCGGGTCCTGGTCAGTAAATTAATAAGTAATGTGGTTATGAGTATCCACAGTTCTCATACTGCCTTGGTGTCTATAGCAGTAATGCTGATTGCTATCAGGTGGAATACAAACTTGGGGGACCATGGTGACAACTGCTCCTGTCTGTCTGAGGCATAGAAAGGGATTCTCGGGTGTCCATGTAAGAAATCCCGACCAAGTCTAATAAGACAAGGCCAAATATGTACAGCAATAGTAGATGTTTCAGAAAGGTGATGTCGAGTTCCTCTCTTCAGTTCCATAATCCGACTCTCCAGATGTGCTCAGGGGCGGAGAGAATAGATGGATTGTCTGGATGGAGTCACAAATCCGCTGATTGAAAACAAAATGTATGCTTACCTGATAAATTTCTTTCCGGACTTGGAGAGTCCACAACGTCATTCCAATTACTAGTGGGATATTCAACTCCTGGCCAGCAGGAGGAGGCAAAGAGCACCCAAGCAAAGCTGTTAAGTGTAACTGCCTTATCCATAACCCCCAGTCATTCAGCCGAAGGAAATGGAAAGGAAGAAACACAAGGGTGAAAAGGTGCCTGAGGTTTACACAAAAAAACTGCTGAATCATAATTAAAATAGAGGGCAGGGTTGTGGACTCCATGTCCGGAAATAAATAAATTTATCAGGTAAGCATACATTTTGTTTTCTTTCCTATGACATGGAGAGTCCACAACATCATTCCAATTACTAGTGTAAACCGATACCCAAGCTAGAGGACACGGAATGATCAGGGAGGGAGAAAAAGGCAGGAGAACCTAAACAAAAGGCACCACCACTTGAAGAACCTTTCTCCTAAAGAAGCCTCAAAGTATCAAATTTGTAGAATTTGGAAAAAGTATGCAAAGAGGACCATATTGCCTTCTTGCAAATCAGAGCCAAAGAAGCTTCATTTTTTAAATTCCAAGAAGAGGACAACCCTAGTGGAATGAGCCGTAATTCTCTAAGGAGGCTGCTGTCCAGCAGTCTCAGAAGCCAAACGAATCAAACTTCTCAACCAGAGAGACAGAGAAGTAGAAGTGGCCTTCTGACCCTTACGCTTTCCAGAGAAAACAACAAACAGGGCAGAAGATTGCCAAAAATCTTTAGTAGCTTGTAAGTAAAAATTCAACATCCAAGTTATGCAAAACATGTTCTTTTTGAGAAGGAGGATTAGGACAAAAATAAGGAATAACAATTTCCTGATTAATGTTTCAATCCGATACCACCTTAGGGAGAAACCCCAATTTAGTACGAAACCCCAATTTAGTATGAAGTACAGCATGAAAAACAAGGTAGGGGAACTCACACTGCAGAGCTGAAAGCTCAGACACTTGTGAGTGGAAGAAATGGCAACAAGAAACAAAACTTCCATGATAACAGTTTTATATCAACAACATGCATAGGCTCAAACGCTGCCTGCTGCAAAACTTTAAGAACTAAATTAAGGCTCCATGGGGGGAGCAACAGGTTTAAACACAGGCCTGATTCTTACCAGGGCATGTACAAAGGCTTGAACTTCTGGTGGGTCTGCCAGATGTTTGTGCAAAAGGATAGATAACACAGAAATCTGATCCTTTAGAGTACTGACCGATAAACCCTTATCCAGTCCATCCTGAAGAAAAGACAAAATCCAGGGAATCCTCATCCAGCTCCAGGAGAACCCCTTAGATTCACACCAGGAAATATATTTATGCCATATCTTATGTTAAATCTTGAGAGTAACTGGTTTCCGAGCCTGAATCATAGTTTGAATGACCGCTTCAGAAAAATCACGTTTAGACAGAACTAGGCGTTCAATCTCCAAGCAGTTAGCTTCAGAGAATCTAGGTTTGGATGAAGGAAGGGGATCCTGAAGTAGAAGGTTTTCCTCTGAGGTAACCTCCAAGGAGGTAGAGATGACATCCTCACTAGATCCGCAAACCAGATCCTATGAGGCCATGCAGGAGCTATTAGTATCACCGAGCCTCTCTCCTGTTTGATACGAGCAATGACTCATGGAAGGAGAGCAAATGGAGGAAACAGATAAGCCAGAGAAAACCTAGAGTATCTATCAGAATGGCCTGAGGATCTCTTGACCTTGAACAGTACTTTGGAACCTTGGCGTCTTAGTGGGGTGCCACCAGATCCAACTCTGGAAACCTCACTTGAGGGATATCTGAGAGAACACTCCCCGGGATGAAAGGTCTGTCTGCTCAGAAAATCTGCTTCCCATTTGTCCACTCCTGGAATGTGGATGGCAGATAGGAGACAATTGTGGGTTTCCGCCCACTATAGAATGTAAGTCACCTCCTTCATGGCTAAGGAACTCTGAGTCCCTCCCTGGTGGTTGATGTAAGCCACTGAGGTGATGTTGTACGATTTAAATTTTATAAACCAGACCAACAACAGTAGAGGCCACAGACGCATTGAAGATAGCTCTCAACTCCAAGATGTTTATATAAAGAGATGACTCTTCTCGAGACCACAGGCCCTGAGCCTTTAGAGGGCCCCAAACAGCTCCCCAGCCTGACAAGCTGGCATCCGTAGTTACAATTTCCCAGGAAGCTCTCAGAAGGCAAAATGCTCCGAGACAGATGTTCCTGTGACACCCACCACGAGAGAGAGAGAGTCTCTTGTTAGAGTGTCCAGATTTATCCTCTTAGATACATCTGAAAGATCTCTGTTCCATTAACGGAGCATACAAAGCTGCAGCGGTCGTAGATGAAACCGAGCAAAATGAAGGATGACCATGGATGCCACCATCAGACCAATCACCTCCATGCATTGGGCCCACAGATGGGCAAAAGGCAGACTGGAGAGAAAGGCAGGAGGCAAGAATCCTGTCTTTTCTGACCTCTGTCAGAAAAATCTTCATGGACAGGGAATCTATTATAGTCCCTAGGAAACACTTTTTGGTAGATGGAACAAGAGAACTTTTCTCCAAATTCACCTTCCATCCGTGGGAACGTAGAAAAGATAACAGCATCTCTATGAGATTGGGCTAGTTGAAAAGATAACGCCTGAGCCAAGATGTCATCCAGAGAAGGCGCTACAGCAATTCCCTGAGATCTAAACACAGTCAATAGTGCCCCCAGTACCATTGAGAATATTCAAGGAGCTATGGCAAAAACCATAGAAACTGGAAATGATTCCAGTGAATGGGAACCTGTAAATACGTGTCCTTCAGGTCTATGGAAGTCATGAAAAGAACCTTCCTTGACCAATGGAAAAATGGAATGATAGTTACCATCTTGAGGGATGGAACCCTGAGGAATTTGTTTAGACCCTCTTTGTCCAGGATGGAATGAAAAATTCCCTCCTTTTTTTGGGAGCCCAAAAAGATTTGAATAGAATCCTAGATTCTTTAGAGGGACTGGAAAAATAACTCCCAGGGAGAATAGGTTCTTTACGCAATTTAAGAAGGCCTCCCTCATTACCTAGTTTGAAGATAATCTAGACAGGAGGAGTCTGCCCCATGAAAGGCAAGACTAGAATCCTATTCTGTAACTCTGTGATACTATGCCATGGTGTATCCAAGCCTGCAGAAAAAGAGAAAGCCTGCCCCCCACCTGATTCAAACTCAGATCGAAGACGGACCCTTCAAGCCGATTTAAAGTCAGCGGAAAGTTATTAGATTTGTTTCCTGGGGCTGGCTGGATTGCCAAGTGGACCTTGATTGGTCTGGAAGAAGAGGGGAGAACTTCTGTCCCTTAAAGTTGCGAAAGGAACGACAATTAAATCTGTCAACCCCTACGTCTATTCTTCTAGTCCTGGGGTAGGAAAGATCCCTTTCCACATGTAAACTCAGAAAAGATTTCCACCAGACCATGTCCAAACAGAGATTTCTTATAAGGTAAAGCCAAAAAGCTTGCCAAGATTTTAACCATAGAGCCTTGCGGGCTAGCACAGTAAAGCTAGACATTTTAGCTTCCAGTCTAATCACCTGAACTCGTCTGTAATAATACTTATTACACTGTGTGAAAACAAAATGAATCATTATTCAGTGAGTACATAATACACATTGTGAACGTAATATTCATTACACTGAGTGTAAATAAAATTGATTATACTGAGATTACAAATACTCATTATACCGGAAATACATAGTACCCATTCCACTGTGTGTACATAATACTCATTCCACTGTGTGTACATAATACTCATTACACTGTGTGTACATAATACTCATTACACTGTTTGTATATAATACTCATTACACAGTGTGTACATAACACTCATTACACAGTGTGTACATAACACTTATTACACTGTGTGTACATAACACTTATTACACTGTGTGTACATAATACTCATTACACTGTGTGTACATAATACTCATTACACTGTGTGTACATAATACTCATTACACTGTGTGTACATAATACTCCTTACACTGTGTGTACATAATACTCATTACACAGTGTGTACATAACACTCATTACACAGTGTGTACATAACACTTATTACACAGTGTGTACATAACACTTATTACACTGTGTGTACATAACACTTATTACACTGTGTGTACATAACACTTATTACACTGTGTGTACATTATACTCCTTCCACTGTGTGTACATAATACTCATTCCACTGTGTGTACATAATACTCATTCCACTGTGTGTACATAATACTCATTACACTGTGTGTACATAATACTCATTACACTGTGTGTACATAATAATAATTCCACTGTGTGTACATAATACTTATTCCACTGTGTGTACATAATACTCATTATACTGTGTGTACATAATACTCATTCCACTGTGTGTACATAATACTCATTACACTGTGTGTACATAATAATAATTCCACTGTGTGTACATAATACTCATTACACTGTGTGTACATAATACTCATTACACTGTGAGGCCCATTTGTCAAGCTCCGAATGGAGCTTGCTCCATAACCCTGTCCGCCTGCTATGATGAGGCGGACAGGAATCGCCACAATGCAACCCGATCGTACTCGATCGGGTTGATTGACACCTCCCTGGCCTCGAGTCTGCAGAGGGCGGCATTGCACCAGCAGCTCTTCTCAGTTGCTGGTACAATGCTGAATATGGAGAGCGTATTGGTCTCCACATTCAGCGATGTCTGTCGGACCAGGTGTTAAATAGGCCTCTGTGTGTACATAATACTCATTATACTGTGTGTACATAATACTCATTACACTATGTGTACATAATATTCATTATACTGTGTGTAAATAATACTCATTCCACTGTGTGTACATAATACTCATTATACGGAGTGAACATCGTAGACATTACACTGTGATGAGAACATAACACATA
Source organism: Bombina bombina (assembly GCF_027579735.1). Taxonomy (NCBI): domain Eukaryota; kingdom Metazoa; phylum Chordata; class Amphibia; order Anura; family Bombinatoridae; genus Bombina; species Bombina bombina. The sequence goes on from NC_069505.1 coordinate 422,072,520, forward strand.
ATAAACTCAGTGTACAGAACCCATTACAACTGTGAGTCATTATACTCATTCCACTGTCTGTACATAATACTCATTCCACTGTGTGTACATAATACTCATTACACTGTGTGTACATAATACTCATTACACTGTGTGTACATTATATGCAGCACACTGTGTATACATAATACTCATTACACTGTCTGTACATTATATGCAGCACACTGTGTGTACATAATACTCATTATACTGTGTTTACATAATACTCATTACACTGTGTGTACATAATACTCATTACACTGTGTGTACATTATATGCAGCACACTCGGCAAGATTACGAGTCTTGCGTTAGCCTTAAAAAGCAGCATTGAGGGGTCCCAACGCTGCTTTTTAACGCCCGCTGGTATTACGAGTCAGGCAGGAAAGGGTTTACCGCTCACTTTTTTCCCGCAATGTTAGATTACCGCAACTCTTAACTAAAGTGCTAAAAGTACACTAACACCCATAAACTGCCTATTAACCCCTAAACCGAGGCCCCCCCCCCCACATCGAAAACACTTAAATAAAATGTTTAACCCCTAATCTGCCGACCGGACATTGCCGCCACTTTAATAAATATATTAACCCCTAAACCGCCGCACTCCCGCCTCGCAAACACCAGTTAAATTTTATTAACCCCTAATCTGTCGTCCCTAACATCGCCGACACCTACCTACATTTATTAACCCCTAATCTTCCGGGGTATTGTATTTTTTGTTACAGGTGAAAGAGCTGATTACTTTGGGGCAATGCCCCGCAAAAGGCCCTTTTAAGGACTATTTGTAATTTAGTATAGGGTAGGGAATATTATTATTTTGGGGATCTTTTTTATTTTATTAGGGGGATTAGATTAGGTGTAATTAGTTTAAAATTCTTGTAATTCTTTTTTTTCCTGTAATTTAGTGTTTTTTTTTCTCGTAATTTAGTTTATTTAATTTAATTGTAATTAATTGTAGGTAGTTTAGGAAATTAGTTTAATTATAGTGTAGTGTTAGTTGTAATTGTAACTTAGGTTAGGGTTTATTTTACAGGTAATTTTGTACTTATTTTAGCTAGGTAGTTATTAAATAGTTAATAACTATTTAATAACTATTGTACCTAGTTAAAATAAATACAAAGTTGCCTGTTAAATAAAAATAAACCCTAAGCTAGCTACAATGTAACTATTAGTTATATTGTAGCTAGCTTAGGGTTTATTTTATCTGTAAGTATTTAGTTTTAAATAGGATTAATTTATTTAATTATGTTAAATTTATTTAGTTTTATTTAAATTATATTTAAGTTAGGGGGGTTAGACTTAGGTTTAGGGGTTAATAAATTTAATATAGTAGCGACGACGTTGGGGTCGGAAGATTAGGGGTTAATAAATTTAATATAGTTGCGGCAACGTTGGGGGGGCAGATTAGGGGTTAATAAATATAATGTAGGTGTCGGCGATGTTGGGGGCAGTAGATTAGGGGTTCATAAGTATAATGTAGGTGGTGGCGGTGTCCGGAGCGGCAGATTAGGGGCTAATAATATAATGCAGGTGTCAGCGATAGCGGGGGCGGCAGATTAGGGGTTAATAAGTGTAAGATTAGGGGTGTTTAGACTCGGGGTTCATGTTAGGGTGTTAGGTGCAGACATAACTTTTATTTCCCCATAGGAAACAATAGGGCTGCGTTAGGAGCTGAACGCTGCTTTTTTGCAGGTGTTTTTTTTCAGCCAGCTCAGCCCCATTGTTTCCTATGGGGAAGTCGTGTTCGAGCACGTTTTGCCAGCTTACCGCTACCGTAAGCAACGCTGGTATTGAGGTGAGATGTGGAGCAAAATTTTGCTCAACGCTCACATTTCTGAGGCTAACGCCGGCTTGCAGAAAACTCGTAATACCAGCATTGTCATAAGTGAGTGGTAAGAAAAAAAGTCTTGTTAGCCCCGCACAGCCTTACCGACGAAAACTCGTAATCTAGCCGACTGTGTGCTCATAATACTCATTCCACTGCGTGTACATAATACTCATTATACTGTGTGTACATAATACTCATTCCACTGTGTGTACATAATACTCATTCCACTGTGTGTACATAATACTCATTACACTGTGTGTACATAATACTTATTCCACTGTGTGTACATAATACTCATTATACTGTGTGTACATAATACTCATTCCACTGTGTGTACATAATACTCATTCCACTGTGTGTACATAATACTCATTACACTGTGTGTACATAATACTCATTACACTGTGTGTACATAATACTCATTCCAATGTGTGTACATAATAATCATTCCACTGTGTGTACATAATACTAATTACACTGTGTGTACATAATACTCATTCCACTGTGTGTACATAATACTCATTCCACTGTGTGTACATAATACTAATTACACTGTGTGTACATAATACTCATTACATTGTGTGTACATAATACTAATTACACTGTGTGTACATAATACTCAGTACACTGTGTGTACATAATACTCATTACACTGTGTGTACATAATACTCATTACACTGTGTGTACATAATACTCATTCCACTGTGTGTACATAATACTCATTACACTGTGTGTACATAATAATCATTCCACTGTGTGTACATAATACTAATTACACTGTGTGTACATAATACTCATTATACTGTGTGTACATAATAATAATTCCACTGTGTGTACATAATACTCATTACACTGTGTGTACATAATACTCAGTACCCTATGTGTACATAATACTCATTACACTGTGTGTACATACATAACACCCATTACACTGTGTGTACGTAATACTCATTACATTGTGTGTACATAATATTCAGTACACTGTGTGTAAATAATACTCATTACACTGTGTGTACGTAATACTCATTACATTGTTTGTACATAACACCCATTACACTGTGTGTACATAATACTCATTACACTGTGTGTACATAATACTCATTACACTGTGTGTACATAATACTAATTTCACTGTGTGTACATAATACTCATTACACTGTGTGTACATAATACTCATTACACTGTGTGTACGTAATACTCATTACATTGTTTGTACATAACACCCATTACACTGTGTGTACATAATACTCATTCCACTGTGTGTACATAATACTCATTCCACTGTGTGTACATAATACTCATTACACTGTGTGTACATAATACTTATTCCACTGTGTGTACATAATACTCATTATACTGTGTGTACATAATACTCATTCCACTGTGTGTACATAATACTCATTCCACTGTGTGTACATAATACTCATTACACTGTGTGTACATAATACTCATTACACTGTGTGTACATAATACTCATTCCAATGTGTGTACATAATAATCATTCCACTGTGTGTACATAATACTAATTACACTGTGTGTACATAATACTCATTCCACTGTGTGTACATAATACTCATTCCACTGTGTGTACATAATACTAATTACACTGTGTGTACATAATACTCATTACATTGTGTGTACATAATACTAATTACACTGTGTGTACATAATACTCAGTACACTGTGTGTACATAATACTCATTACACTGTGTGTACATAATACTCATTACACTGTGTGTACATAATACTCATTCCACTGTGTGTACATAATACTCATTACACTGTGTGTACATAATAATCATTCCACTGTGTGTACATAATACTAATTACACTGTGTGTACATAATACTCATTATACTGTGTGTACATAATAATAATTCCACTGTGTGTACATAATACTCATTACACTGTGTGTACATAATACTCAGTACCCTATGTGTACATAATACTCATTACACTGTGTGTACATACATAACACCCATTACACTGTGTGTACGTAATACTCATTACATTGTGTGTACATAATATTCAGTACACTGTGTGTAAATAATACTCATTACACTGTGTGTACGTAATACTCATTACATTGTTTGTACATAACACCCATTACACTGTGTGTACATAATACTCATTACACTGTGTGTACATAATACTCATTACACTGTGTGTACATAATACTAATTTCACTGTGTGTACATAATACTCATTACACTGTGTGTACATAATACTCATTACACTGTGTGTACATAATACTCAGTACACTGTGCCCCGTGTCTCTGGCGAGCAGTTATGAAGCAGCGGTCACAAAGACCGCTGCTCCATAACCTGTCCACCTGCTCTGAGCAGGCGGACAGACATCGCCGGAAATCAACCCGATCGAGTACGATCGGGTTGATTGACACCCTCTCCTGCTGGCGGCCGCGAGTCAGCAGGGGGGCCGCGAGTCAGCAGGGGGCGGTGTTGCACCAGCAGCTCTTGTGAGCTGCTGGTGCAATGCTGAATACGGCAAGCGTATTGCTCGCCGTATTCAGCGAGGTCTGGCGGACCTGATCCGCACTGTTGGATCAGGTCCGCCAGACTTTCATAAATAGGGGCCCATGTGTACATAATACTCATTCCACTGTGTGTACATAATACTCATTCCACTGTGTGTACATAATACTCATTCCACTGTGTGTACATAATACTCATTCCACTGTGTGTACATAATACTCATTACACTGTGTGTACATAATACTCATTATATTGAGTGAACATTGTAAACATTACACTGTGTGAACACAATGAGAACATAACACATAATACACTCAGGGGGATATTTATCAAAGGTCTGTCGGACCTGATCCGACAGTGCGGATCAGGTCGGACAGACCTCGCTGAATGTAGAGAGCAATACGCTCTCCATATTCAGCATTGCACCAGCCGCTCTTGTGAGCTGCTGGTTCAACACTGCCCCCTTCAGACTCACAGTCAATCGGCCTTCAGCAGGGGGTGTCAATCAACCCGATCGTACTCGATTGGGTTGAATTCCAGCGATCTCTATCCACCTGCTCAGAGCAGGTGGACAGCGTTATGGAGCAGCAGTCTGAAGACTCGCAAGAAACACGCCGGCTTGCAGAAAACTCGTAATACCAGCATTGTCATAGTGAGTGGTAAGAAAAAAAGACTTGTTAGCCCCGCACAGCCTTACCGACGAAAACTCGTAATCTAGCCGACTGTGTGCTCATAATACTCATTCCACTGCGTGTACATAATACTCATTATACTGTGTGTACATAATACTCATTCCACTGTGTGTACATAATACTCATTACACTGTGTGTACATAATACTTATTCCACTGTGTGTACATAATACTCATTATACTGTGTGTACATAATACTCATTCCACTGTGTGTACATAATACTCATATACTGTGTGTACATAATACTCATTACACTGTGTGTACATAATACTCATTACACTGTGTGTACATAATACTCATTCCACTGTGTGTACATAATAATCATTCCACTGTGTGTACATAATACTAATTACACTGTGTGTACATAATACTCATTCCACTGTGTGTACATAATACTCATTCCACTGTGTGTACATAATACTAATTACACTGTGTGTACATAATACTCATTACATTGTGTGTACATAATACTAATTACACTGTGTGTACATAATACTCAGTACACTGTGTGTACATAATACTCATTACACTGTGTGTACATAATACTCATTACACTGTGTGTATATAATACTCATTACACTGTGTGTACATAATACTCATTCCACTGTGTGTACATAATACTCATTACACTGTGTGTACATAATAATCATTCCACTGTGTGTACATAATACTAATTACACTGTGTGTACATAATACTCATTATACTGTGTGTACATAATAATAATTCCACTGTGTGTACATAATACTCATTACACTGTGTGTACATAATACTCAGTACCCTATGTGTACATAATACTCATTACACTGTGTGTACATACATAACACCCATTACACTGTGTGTACGTAATACTCATTACATTGTGTGTACATAATATTCAGTACACTGTGTGTAAATAATACTCATTACACTGTGTGTACGTAATACTCATTACATTGTGTGTACATAACACCCATTACACTGTGTGTACATAATACTCATTACACTGTGTGTACATAATACTCATTACACTGTGTGTACATAATACTAATTTCACTGTGTGTACATAATACTCATTACACTGTGTGTACATAATACTCATTACACTGTGTGTACATAATACTCAGTACACTGTGCCCCGTGTCTCTGGCGAGCAGTTATGAAGCAGCGGTCACAAAGACCGCTGCTCCATAACCTGTCCACCTGCTCTGAGCAGGCGGACAGACATCGCCGGAAATCAACCCGATCGAGTACGATCGGGTTGATTGACACCCTCTCCTGCTGGCGGCCGCGAGTCAGCAGGGGGGCCGCGAGTCAGCAGGGGGCGGTGTTGCACCAGCAGCTCTTGTGAGCTGCTGGTGCAATGCTGAATACGGCGAGCGTATTGCTCGCCGTATTCAGCGAGGTCTGGCGGAGCTGATCCGCACTGTTGGATCAGGTCCGCCAGACTTTCATAAATAGGGGCCCATGTGTACATAATACTCATTCCACTGTGTGTACATAATACTCATTCCACTGTGTGTACATAATACTCATTCCACTGTGTGTACATAATACTCATTCCACTGTGTGTACATAATACTCATTCCACTGTGTGTACATAATACTCATTACACTGTGTGTACATAATACTCATTATATTGAGTGAACATTGTAAACATTACACTGTGTGAACACAATGAGAACATAACACATAATACACTCAGGGGGATATTTATCAAAGGTCTGTCGGACCTGATCCGACAGTGCGGATCAGGTCGGACAGACCTCGCTGAATGTAGAGAGCAATACGCTCTCCATATTCAGCATTGCACCAGCCGCTCTTGTGAGCTGCTGGTTCAACACTGCCCCCTGCAGACTCACAGTCAATCGGCCTTCAGCAGGGGGTGTCAATCAACCCGATCGTACTCGATTGGGTTGAATTCCAGCGATCTCTATCCACCTGCTCAGAGCAGGTGGACAGCGTTATGGAGCAGCAGTCTGAAGACTCGCCAGAAACACGGGCCCTCAAGCTCCATTCGGAAACACCATTCGGAAACACCAGTTAAGAAGCAGCGGGCTAAAGACCGCTGCTCCATAACCTGTCCGCCTGCTCTGAGCAGGTGGACAGACATCTCCGCAATTCTACCCGATCGAGTATGATCGGGTTGATTAACACCCCCCTGCTGGCGGCCAATTGGCCACGAATCTGTGTGTACGTAATACTCATTACATTGTGTGTACATAATATTCAGTACACTGTGTGTAAATAATACTCATTACACTGTGTGTACATAATACTCAGTACACTGTGCCCCGTGTCTCTGGCGAGCAGTTATGAAGCAGCGGTCACAAAGACCGCTGCTCCATAACCTGTCCACCTGCTCTGAGCAGGCGGACAGACATCGCCGGAAATCAACCCGATCGAGTACGATCGGGTTGATTGACACCCTCTCCTGCTGGCGGGCCGCGAGTCAGCAGGGGGGCCGCGAGTCAGCAGGGGGCGGTGTTGCACCAGCAGCTCTTGTGAGCTGCTGGTGCAATGCTGAATACGGCAAGCGTATTGCTCGCCGTATTCAGCGAGGTCTGGCGGACCTGATCCGCACTGTTGGATCAGGTCCGCCAGACTTTCATAAATAGGGGCCCATGTGTACATAATACTCATTCCACTGTGTGTACATAATACTCATTCCACTGTGTGTACATAATACTCATTCCACTGTGTGTACATAATACTCATTCCACTGTGTGTACATAATACTCATTACACTGTGTGTACATAATACTCATTATATTGAGTGAACATTGTAAACATTACACTGTGTGAACACAATGAGAACATAACACATAATACACTCAGGGGGATATTTATCAAAGGTCTGTCGGACCTGATCCGACAGTGCGGATCAGGTCGGACAGACCTCGCTGAATGTAGAGAGCAATACGCTCTCCATATTCAGCATTGCACCAGCCGCTCTTGTGAGCTGCTGGTTCAACACTGCCCCCTTCAGACTCACAGTCAATCGGCCTTCAGCAGGGGGTGTCAATCAACCCGATCGTACTCGATTGGGTTGAATTCCAGCAATCTCTATCCACCTGCTCAGAGCAGGTGGACAGCGTTATGGAGCAGCAGTCTGAAGACTCGCAAGAAACACGCCGGCTTGCAGAAAACTCGTAATACCAGCATTGTCATAGTGAGTGGTAAGAAAAAAAGACTTGTTAGCCCCGCACAGCCTTACCGACGAAAACTCGTAATCTAGCCGACTGTGTGCTCATAATACTCATTCCACTGCGTGTACATAATACTCATTATACTGTGTGTACATAATACTCATTCCACTGTGTGTACATAATACTCATTCCACTGTGTGTACATAATACTCATTACACTGTGTGTACATAATACTTATTCCACTGTGTGTACATAATACTCATTATACTGTGTGTACATAATACTCATTCCACTGTGTGTACATAATACTCATATACTGTGTGTACATAATACTCATTACACTGTGTGTACATAATACTCATTACACTGTGTGTACATAATACTCATTCCACTGTGTGTACATAATAATCATTCCACTGTGTGTACATAATACTAATTACACTGTGTGTACATAATACTCATTCCACTGTGTGTACATAATACTCATTCCACTGTGTGTACATAATACTAATTACACTGTGTGTACATAATACTCATTACATTGTGTGTACATAATACTAATTACACTGTGTGTACATAATACTCAGTACACTGTGTGTACATAATACTCATTACACTGTGTGTACATAATACTCATTACACTGTGTGTATATAATACTCATTACACTGTGTGTACATAATACTCATTCCACTGTGTGTACATAATACTCATTACACTGTGTGTACATAATAATCATTCCACTGTGTGTACATAATACTAATTACACTGTGTGTACATAATACTCATTATACTGTGTGTACATAATAATAATTCCACTGTGTGTACATAATACTCATTACACTGTGTGTACATAATACTCAGTACCCTATGTGTACATAATACTCATTACACTGTGTGTACATACATAACACCCATTACACTGTGTGTACGTAATACTCATTACATTGTGTGTACATAATATTCAGTACACTGTGTGTAAATAATACTCATTACACTGTGTGTACGTAATACTCATTACATTGTGTGTACATAACACCCATTACACTGTGTGTACATAATACTCATTACACTGTGTGTACATAATACTCATTACACTGTGTGTACATAATACTAATTTCACTGTGTGTACATAATACTCATTACACTGTGTGTACATAATACTCATTACACTGTGTGTACATAATACTCAGTACACTGTGCCCCGTGTCTCTGGCGAGCAGTTATGAAGCAGCGGTCACAAAGACCGCTGCTCCATAACCTGTCCACCTGCTCTGAGCAGGCGGACAGACATCGCCGGAAATCAACCCGATCGAGTACGATCGGGTTGATTGACACCCTCTCCTGCTGGCGGCCGCGAGTCAGCAGGGGGGCCGCGAGTCAGCAGGGGGCGGTGTTGCACCAGCAGCTCTTGTGAGCTGCTGGTGCAATGCTGAATACGGCGAGCGTATTGCTCGCCGTATTCAGCGAGGTCTGGCGGAGCTGATCCGCACTGTTGGATCAGGTCCGCCAGACTTTCATAAATAGGGGCCCATGTGTACATAATACTCATTCCACTGTGTGTACATAATACTCATTCCACTGTGTGTACATAATACTCATTCCACTGTGTGTACATAATACTCATTCCACTGTGTGTACATAATACTCATTCCACTGTGTGTACATAATACTCATTACACTGTGTGTACATAATACTCATTATATTGAGTGAACATTGTAAACATTACACTGTGTGAACACAATGAGAACATAACACATAATACACTCAGGGGGATATTTATCAAAGGTCTGTCGGACCTGATCCGACAGTGCGGATCAGGTCGGACAGACCTCGCTGAATGTAGAGAGCAATACGCTCTCCATATTCAGCATTGCACCAGCCGCTCTTGTGAGCTGCTGGTTCAACACTGCCCCCTGCAGACTCACAGTCAATCGGCCTTCAGCAGGGGGTGTCAATCAACCCGATCGTACTCGATTGGGTTGAATTCCAGCGATCTCTATCCACCTGCTCAGAGCAGGTGGACAGCGTTATGGAGCAGCAGTCTGAAGACTCGCCAGAAACACGGGCCCTCAAGCTCCATTCGGAAACACCATTCGGAAACACCAGTTAAGAAGCAGCGGGCTAAAGACCGCTGCTCCATAACCTGTCCGCCTGCTCTGAGCAGGTGGACAGACATCTCCGCAATTCTACCCGATCGAGTATGATCGGGTTGATTAACACCCCCCTGCTGGCGGCCAATTGGCCACGAATCTGCAGGGGGCGGTGTTGCACCAGCAGCTCACAAGAGCTGCTGGTGCAATGCTGAATACGGAGAGCGTATTGCTCTCCGCATTCAGCGAGGTCTGTCGGACCTGATCCGCACTGTCGGAACAGGTCTGACAGACCTTTGTTAAATAGGCCCCAAAGTGTCAAAGATCTGTTCTGTCCACAGCTCCAAAATGAATCCTAAACTAGGAAGAATCACTAAGTGTCAGCATAAATCCACATGAGGATTAACCTGTTAAGTGCTGCTGTCCTTCCATACCTAGAAGGCAAACTTACCTTGGATCCAACTGCAGGACAGATGCTGCTCCTTAGGTGTGGCAGGTAAGGCACCCGCTGCCATGGACCTGTAGGAAAAGAAAGAACAGAGTAACCAACTCTGGGATTCTGTAAAGGTGTAGCAAAGGGTTAAAAGTAAAGCAAAGACTTCCTCGCCACCTTTTAACTGCTAAAAGCCACCACTACTCTTACTCAAGAGATTGACATTGACATAGCTAGACCCCACGCCTTGCTTGTAGGGAAAAGTACCCATAAATGGATTAAATATCTTCAGACACAACTTTGCACATCCTCCATTGACAGAGGCAAAGAGAATAACTGGGGGTTATGGGTAAGGCAGTTACACTTATCTGCTTTGTTGGGGTGCTCTTTGCCTCCTCCTGCTGGCCAGGAGTTGAATATCCCACAAGTAATTGGAATGACGTTGTGGACTCCCCATGTCATAGGAAAGAAAAAAATATTCTTTCCTTGTGTCTATAGCTCTTTTAATACAGGATATTGTCTTATTAGCCTTAAAAGCCAAAGCCTTGCATTGTACACTCTTAGCCTGTTATCTATAAGTATGTCTAAATCATTTTCCCTCCTCTGTTTTATTAAGTCTAGTCCCATTAAATAACAGGAAGCCTACATTTCTTTCCTTTCCAAAATTTAGAACCTTACATTTACCTCTAAATAATCACTAGAATACACCATATGTTGTTTATTTATTTATTTATTTTAGTTTGCAGTAATAGTAGATGTTTGTGGGAGATGATGCTGAGCTCCTCTATTCTGTTGTTCCATAATCCGACTCTCCAGTGGTGGAGCAAAAAGATGGATTTTCTGGGTGGAGTCGCAAATCCGCTGATGGAAAATACGGATGGGTCTCACTTAATGGCAGCAAATTTGGAACATACAAAGGAAATGCCTTCAAAGAGTTTCTGATCCTCTGAAGAGATGGACACATTCCAGGTATTAGATGGTTCTGGGAATGGTTGAGGCGGCTCTTCCAATGGTTTCTACAACAGGAAAATATTTAATGACCTTATTAATTTGTCAATTCATCAGATCACTTTAATGTAAACAAGTAACAGATCACATAAGTACAAGGAGGAATGTGAAAAAACATAAACCATATGACAGTGGGGAAAAATGTATAATCTTAATCAAGAACTCCATTTCCAGTAGTTAATGTGAATATCTGGAAAATGTCCTTTCACCACATGAATAACTTTATTGTCACACAAACAAGACAAACAGAGGAACTATGGGGTTATGTACTTACCGCCACTGGGATAAATGGGGGCTCCACTTTATGTTGCTCCAGCTCCACCCAGTCAAGACCCTCAAAGAATGGGTGCCGGTGAATGACCCCAAAGGCACCCAGCCGCCTAAGAGGTTGTTTATGCAGCAGCTGAAAAGAGACACAAAAGGAACATAGTATTGTACTCCGTGGCATATAAAATAGGTGTCTTCAAAAATATAGATTTTATTTACAAGGTTCATCTGCTCTTGGCATATTTCATGTCTCAGATACTCACCATCATTATGAAGTTCTTAGTCCTATAGTCCAGCCAGGAAGGATAAGCTGGCTCATCATTTATCACAGCCCTTTTAAGTTGTTCCAAAGTAGATGCACCAAACGGGCGCGCTCCGGTGGCCATTTCATATGTGATGACACCTAAGGACCACCAGTCAGCAGCGCAGGTGTAAGCCTCCCGTCGGTACATCTGTTCAAGGAATATTGAAATGTTATTTACAAACTGTCAGGCAAAGGCTATTATCATTTTATCATTATATTACTAAGCTTGTAAGATCTAAGCTGTAGGAACGTGTCTCCTTGGGGGAGGGGTTTCAGCTTCAGTAGTCATGAAATCTAAGAAATAGTGTCTCTTACCTCTGGGGCTGTGTAGTATGGAGTTCCACAATACGACCTGTCCCAGCGCTGGCCATTCATGCTCATGGTTGCAAGGCCATAGTCTGCGATCTTTAGGTGGCCGCCGCCGTCCATTAAGATGTTCTCAGGTTTCAGGTCGCTGTGGGGAGGAAGATTGTGAGTTTGTTTAGATATGGCGAGACATTGCTAGTCAGATACGGTAGTAACAGGGGCATCTATCTATGTATCTATCGATGTATCTATCTATCTATGTATCTATCGATGTATCTATCTATCTATGTATCTATCTATCGATGTATGTATGTATCTATCTATCGATGTATGTATGTATGTATCTATCTATCTATGTATGTATCTATTTATCTATATATGTATCTATCTATGTATTATCTATGTATGTATCTATCTATGTAGCTATATATCTATTTATGTATCTATATATGTGTCTATCTATCTAGAATAATCTACCAGTCTATTTCTGTTGAGTGAGTATAATGAAGTTAACTGTTTGTCTAAAACCTTATGAATGTTTCTATTGGTGAAAAAAACTCAGAACTGGCAGAAACTATGAAATATATGAAAGGATAGAAGATGCTTAATTACCGGTGGATAATCTTCCTCTCATGAAGGAAGTGAAGTCCGCAAGATATTTCAGCAGCATAAAATCTGTAAAAAATAAATGGTAAATTCAGAGAAAATACAGGCATAAAACTTTGTTTGCATATATGTAGTGTTATGTACGTTCCTGTATGTATTATATAAACACAATTACTTACCGTGTGCTCTCAGTAGATAGAAACCAGTTTCTATTCAAGCGATCTTGCAGGCTGCCTCCTGGTAAATACTCCATGATATAATAGAGATGGTACTGTAGGAACAAACACGTGGATAGAGGTTAATAAGCACTGTCTACAGCAGATAAAGAATAGGGTGACTACGTTTCTACTACACACAGGGGCTTTGCTAGATTTTAGACACGTGTGGGGGTGCAGCACACAGGGAAGCATTTCCTTACACAACCAGTAAAAAAGTATCCATATCAGGCCACACAAACAGGTCCAACTCACCCACTAGGCAGATTCAGTTCTAGGTTACTACATTGACTAATGTGACTCAGTATAGCTTCTGGGGCACTGAGACAAACTGCCCCACCTCAGCACATATCTTAACATAACTGTATAAATGTGTTACAAAGTCAGATACCTCTGAGATAACCAACTGTCTCATTCAAAGGGAAACTGATAAGAAGAGTTTGTACAGTAAAATATTTAAAGGTAATTATTTACTGAAAATAAAGTCCCACAGTAACCATCTTTCCTATATAAAAATCACATATCTAATCTGTTCCTATATCTTCTCTTGAATAAAGGTTTTACCCTAGTCTAACAAATAACTGATGTCACAAACCTGTTTGTATCAGTCATGGTGACATTAACCAACTAGACCTAGAGCATTTGCCTCATAAGACTCATGTATTGGTAATGCATAAATTCAAAGGGTTAAACTGTACAATGCAAGATACTGGCCTAGATTCACTAATGGTCTCAGTAAGAGCATATGGGTTATGACAGGTCACTAACTGGTCTGACAGTGAAGGGTTAAACTGTACAATGCAAGATACTGGCCTAGATTCACTAATGGTCTCAGTAAGAGCATATGGGTTACGACAGGTCACTAACTGGTCTGACAGTGAAGGGTTAAACTGTACAATGCAAGATACTGGCCTAGATTCACTAATGGTCTCAGTAAGAGCATATGGGTTATGACAGGTCACTAACTGGTCTGACAGTGAAGGGTTAAACTGTACAATGCAAGATACTGGCCTAGAATCACTAATGGTCTCAGTAAGAGCATATGGGCTATGACAGGTCACTAACTGGTCTGAAAGTGAAGGGTTAAACTGTACAATGCAAGATACTGGCCTAGAATCACTAATTGTCTCAGTAAGAGCATAGGGGTTACAACAGGTCACTAACTGGACTGACAGTGAAGGGTTAATCTGTACAATGCAAGATACTGGCCTAGATTCACTAATGGTCTCAGAGCATATTGGCTACGACAGGTCACTAACTGGTCTGACAGTGAAGGGTTAATGTACCTTGGTCTGGAAGGCAGCATATGCTTGGGTGAGAAATGTACACCCCTTAGCTTGCTGAAATACAGAGAGCTCTATCAACGTCTTCTCTTTGGTCTTGCGAATTGCTTCACTCTTCACTACCATTTTTACTGCAAACAAGTCTCTAGAAGAAGGATCTGATGCCAGCATGACCTGGAGGGGATAACAAGGTTATGGTTACAGGCACAAGTGACCTACAGACAGGGACACATTTATTAGGTTAAAGACCCAGTCTGGTGTAGGCCTAATGAAGCTTCCATATAAAAACAAATAAACCACTTACCTTCCCAAAGCTTCCGCTTCCGAGTACCCGATGGTAAGCAAGGCTGCCAAAGGACAGTGGCACTTTGCCTTGGGGGCGCACGGGCTTGGCTGGACACAGTCTTATCTTCTTCCTAACAACAGCATCGTCCACATTTGATCTGATACTGTTGTCATTTGCGTCTGAGTCCCGTTTCCTTTTCAGGAACATTTGACCCAGACAACGAAATAAATAAATAAATACACCAAAGATCTTCATCTTTGTGTAATTGTTGATAAAAACAAAAAAATCACAAAGTAATGAAAAAGCACTGAGTTATCCTCAAAGTCTCTAAACCGTTCTGAGATACCTACAATGATACTCAGGTATTTACAGCTCCCTGATATTATGATGTCATAGTGTTGTGGTTCCTTATGATGTCATAAGCTTGCAGCCATGTCTGTGTTTCTAAAGAGTTTTATGTACACAGGAAAACTATCAACGTTAGCTATTTTTTAGATTAATATATGATACAATCAAAGAAAATGATAAACTTTCATATTATCTCTCACTCTTTGTGTATATACATATATTAATTTAATACATGTTTATTGAAATTTACTTTTTACATCAAGAACACAGAAATAACATATGGTAAACCTCATATGCCACATAAAATAGCACATATAACAATCATTCATGTCCAAATGACCATAAATAACAACTAGTTACACTGACACATCACCACAGCTTATCTTAGCATATTATCAACCACTAGAAGAGATTCAAGGAGAACCTACTGACACATGGATGAAAATGGGTCCAAAAAGTGTAATGACAAAGGTGACACTTAAAGCATCATCAAATAAATAATAAGTGTTACTCCCATATGTCCTCTTAAAATAAATAAATACAACCTCATAGCTCTCCCTGCCCCTCTCAGAACCACTGAAGAAATTAATCAATATTAACCACTTGGGATAACTAGGTACCACTCCCTCAACCAGTTTTAAGCTATTGCCATCTTGTATGCTAAGACAATATATATAGAAATACATTTATGGGCTTTACTCATCTTTCCAAGACCTTGGTAAAATAACTCAGCTTCAGGTTAAAACTCTATATTACATTTAATTATAGAGCACAACCCAAACACCCTCTTCAACAATCACCCTACAAGATCACCATGCATAAAGGGCTGTGCTAAATGAGGGCCATCAGTGCTAATGAGCAGGAGAATTTTAATACATCTTATATGGCCCAATTTGAGGTAAAGTTTATATATTGTAACACAGAGAATAGCAAATCGGATTAAGGCAACTACAGGGCAATCTTTTAAGTCAACAGATAACACCCACATTTTTCTCCTAGGTCTTTATATACCTTTTCTTGAAAAACTCTATGCTATTAAGCTGGTACTTATAAGGCATTGACGGTGGTTTTAAGAGCTGGGTATCAGTACTCCACCTGGTCTCTCAGACTGTCAGGGCCCTGAGGCATGACTTTAGAAAACCCTAGGCCTTCATCAGGGAAGAAAGATTTAAAATGTAGTTTTTGGGGAAGAGAACAGGGACCAGTAATTTCTGAATGAGAAACCAAACTACTCAAACAATATAGTCACCAAAGGCCTGACCCGCAAACCCGCACATCAGAGTCTGTTAGACCAAAGACCATAGACTAAAGTCACACAGGATGAATGGGTGCCTCCACTGTCCAGTGCCTCAAAATCTGCCACATCAAGTTACCAGTGTTAACTATTACATTAGTGATATAAATCATAGTGTGCCAGCGGTGCGGACGAGCATATTAGACAGCAACACAGCCTGCTCTAGTTATTATCACCTGGTAAATTCCAAGTGGGAGCCCCAAAACATGAAATTATATGGCAGCCTTAGACCAACTGTGCTAAAGTAGAATATAGTTATGAATATTTAACATTCCGATATTCTTCATATAAAAGAAAATATTTATTTCTATAAATATATATTTATTTCTTGTAAAATATATGTCTATATTAATATATATAAATATTTATTTTTTGTAAAATATATGTCTATACTTATATATAACATATATATATATATATATATATATATATATATATATATATATATATATATATATATATATATATACTCTTCTTTAGGGCTCTGCACTCTGCCCAGGGTGCTTCAAGCAATAATGCAGGCAAATGTAATGGAAAGTACATGTGACATTTCGGGGGATTTAAACCCGTCCTCAGACCACATAAAGGAAAAAGTACACATACCTGACTCCATAAATACCCTCCACCACATAATCCACACTGGCGTCGTGACTACACCACTGTCGCCATGGTTACCGGACGCGGCGCGACTAGTAAAAAACAAGAAAAAAATAGAGACATATTGAAATATATGTATATATCTAGCAAAATATCAGTTGCTATCTTATTCTATTAGCACAAACTGAACTTTATGTCATGATTAGCATATACCTATTAATGGAACAGCAATTACCCAAAATCCAGGGATCATTTTAAAACACAATCTACACAATATTATACAGTCGAATACAGTGCTAATTTTAATAACGCTCACTAGAGTTCCCAGATTTATCTATATGTAATACATGTTGTTTCTAGTTTCTATCTTACTCTATTAGCACAAACTGAACGTTATGTCATCATTAACATATATCTGTTGAAGGAACAGCTATTACCCCAAATCAAGGGATCAAACTGAAGCAGCATTCTACCTCTATCTCCTCCTCTCACTGGAGGTGGGATGTAATCAATGATCACGTATCTTAGATCGGCAACGGTATGGCCAGTCTACGTAAAGTGGCGAGCTACGGGTTGTTCAGACCCCTTTTTTTTTATGGCAGCTCAAATGGCATCACACTGTGTTTGGACATACGTGTCCGGAGATCATCTATAGTTTTACCAACATAGAATAACCCACACAGACAATGTAACAAATATACAAGAAATGTCATCGTGCAGGTTACTCTATGTCGGATAGTATATTTGCGGCTGGTACCTGGATGGGTAAAAAACTTGGCATTTTGCAAACCATTACAAGTCGTACACCCAGCACACCTGTAGCAGCCGGGTTTCACAGTCTGTAGCCAGGTAGTAGTTCTATAACTTTGAACAGGATCAACCTTAACCAAGATATCTCTGATTGATCTTGATATCCTAAAACCCACTTTCAGGTGCTGTGTCCCTCTAAATGGCAAGTTCTTATCAGTTTCCAAGATGTTCCAGTTTTTTTTCATAAGTTGCGGTAAGCCTCTTTTGTCTGATGTAAAGGCGCTGTGGTGAAGATCAATCTTCCATCATTGATTTGTGTTGTTGAGGCCTGTAAAGCTGTTTCCTGATCCATATTTTCGAATGTCCGAAAATGTTGGTCGATATGTTTTCCACAATAGCCCCTTTGGAGGAATCTAGTCCTCATTTCCCCCAATTTTTCTTGGGCTTGTCCCATTTTACTGTTATTTTGTATAACCCTTTTAAACTGGGAAATGGGAAGGGCATTCGTCAATGAAGGTGGGTGACAGCTCGTCGCCTCCAAGAGGGAATTTCTGTCCGTTTGCTTTCTAAATAAGGTGGTGTGCAACCGACCTTCCTTCAAAAATATTCTTAAATCCAGTAAAATGGACCATCCGAGGATGGTAAGTCATCTTGAATTGGAGGGAAGGGATCGTTGCATTATCTTGGAACCAATTTTCTAACTCCAATTCAGTACCGGTCCACAGTAGAAACAAATTGTCAATGTACCTCTTAAAGTACTTAATGTGACAATGTTTAAAGAGATCAGTGTCTCATTCTTAAAATTGAGCCATGTACAAATTGGTGTACAATGGGGCCATATTAGACCCCATCACCGTCCTCATCAATTGTAGATAAAATGACTTCTCAAATTTGAAGTAGTTTCTGGTGAGGCAAAGATCCAGCAATTCTAGAATAAGCTCCAATGGAGGTCCCACATACGGATAATGGCTGAGATGTTTCTGAATAGCAATGAGCCAATGCATATGAGGAATTATTGTGTACAGGCTCACCACATCAAGTGTCAATAATATTATAGGTTCTTCAAATTTCAGAAACATTTTCATCTCTTTGATCAAGCTGATTGAATCTAAAAGTAATGAAGGCATATTATGCCATAATGGTTGCAGAATATTGTCAAGAAATATTGCAATGGACTGTAAAAGGGACCCAATAAAAGACACTATAGGTTTACCCGGTGGCCGGGTGGAATGCTTGAGAACCTTTGGTAAGGTGTAGAAAGCAGGGGTACGTGAGTGTTGCACTTTCATAAAGCCCACCTCATATTTATCAAGCCATCCGTCCTGAAAGGCACGGTCCAGGACCTGATCAATCTGGGACTTGAATAATTTCGTAGGGTCATGAGGCAATATTTTGTACATTGTGCCATCCTCCAATTGTGACAGTATTTCTTGCTGGTAATAAGTATAATTTAGTATCACCAAAGCGTCCCCTTTATCAGCTTCCCTGAATATTAGGTCCTTATTGTTACTTAATGTCTCCAACGCCAGCCTTTCTTCTCTCAACAAATTATGTCTGCACTCAGGTTTAACCAGTGCACACATCTCATTCATTTGTTCTGATAGCAGCCTAGTATAGGTTTTTATGCTAGGGTTCAAGCTCGTTGGATTATATGTGCTCTTTTGTTTCAACTGTGTAGCTCTGTTATTATCTCTGGAAGTTAGATCACTTGAATCCCTGCCAAAGTATTCCTTGAGTCTCAAGTTCCTTTTGAATTTTTGCACATCAATGAACATATCAAATGGTTTAAAAAATGTTGTGGGAATAAAAGAAAGTCCCTTATTTAATATTTTAGATTCCAAAGTAAAGTTAAAGTTCTTAATGAAAGAACTATCAAAGACACAGATGAATTTCAAGATGAAATTATTCTTAGGAAAAATAAGAAAAAATAAAGAGATGAAGAAGATTATGCTAAGGGAATAGTTTATTCATACAATAAGATAGACAATAATGAACCTAAGGAATTACCTTGGACAAAGGTCCAGCATAATAATAAAAATAAGTACAAAAATTATGGTAATTCCAACAGATCTAACTATTCTGGTTCAAGACAGAATGACTATTCACAGCATAGACTTAATAGGACAAATGTCTCTCAAAATAAATTTAGAGAATATAATGAGGATAAACAACAGGGAACTCCGCTCACTAACAGATACATACCTTTATATGATTACAATCATACACAACAAAATAAATCCAACTTTTCTCATAGAGAACAACTCCAACAGCATCAATATTCTAAATCAAGTCACAATACTCATAGGAATGAATATCCCCAGACGTCTCATCACTCTAGAGACCACACGATTAATTCCCCTAGACCGCCTATAGATCACTCTAATAATAATAGGGAGGCCCTACAAGTACAAGGCTCCCCTATGCCCCACAATTCTGCCTCTTTTTAGAGGAACGCATACCACTAGCTCCACTTTGGAGGAGAAAGGGTCAAAACACTCCTTACCAACAACCAGGCAAAAACAAAAGAACACACACAAACGGAGAAGGAGGTGAAGGGAAATTGCCAAAAAGAAAAAGAAGTTACAACAATTAAGTACAGGGATATTTAACTTATCTGACAAAATCCTTAGTAATGATGAAATTAGAATTTTAAGCAAAGGGGCTTAGTTTTTGTCCTTCAAACTCACACAAAATCTTTGAGCTTTTTGTAGATCTGAATAAATATACTAGGAAACTGTCCCTACAGCGCTACTTTGCCATTAAACAATTGAAAACGCAAAGAATTAATGGAACCCCCATACTCACAGAAGATATGGGATCTCAAAGAGATATACCCGTCATTTATATTAATCCAAATGATTTATCCGAACAACTATTTGAAAGTACTATTCACACTAATCTAGCTCTACCCTCTAATTTTAATCCTAAAAAAGATGATGCAGCGTATTTAGATTTATTTCAAAATCTGGTTATTTTGAGAAGCTTCCCAATATTAAGAAGAAACAGGGCAACATCTGGCCGAATGAAAGAATCGCCCTTGACAGCTTGGCAAGTGATAGTACCATTGTCATTCGCCAGGCTGACAAGGGTGGAGGGATAGTGCGACAAAATTATGATGATTACATAGCTGAAGCACATAGAATTTTACTAGATAAAGATTATTACAACAAATTAGACAAAGACCTGACTGACTCCTTTATGAAGGAACTCATTACCTTGATCTCCTTTGGATCTAATAATGGAATTTTGAATAGCAAAGAGAAAGGTTATTTGATTCCTATAAATCCTAATATTCCTTACTATTACCATCTTCCTAAGATACACAAAGATGTGTCTAACCCTCCTGGTCGACCTATCATTGCTAGGATGAATAGCATGACTGATAATTTGTCATCTTATATAGATTTCTTTTTACAAAGATATGTCACACAACTGCAATCCTACATTAAAGATCAGTGAATAGATAGAACAGCGCATAGATCTGTTTACTTGCTACACTATAAAGGGCCCCCTAATAAGGTCCTAGAGAATATAGACGTTACAAATAATTATAGGAGCGCCTAAAAGGCTGAGGTAAACCACAGGTTCCTTATAAAATGTTACGTTCCATAAACAATGTCATCAATATTTTAAATGGGTGAAATAGCCCAATAAGATCCAAAAACAATATAAAATATGTACAAAATTTCTTTAATCATATAAAACCAAATTATTTTATAAAACACAAAATACAATGTATCTCCTAATATAACTAGATGCTGGCACTGTTCCAGCACATGAGTTTAACACGGTAAACAAAATCTATTTGTAGGGATTTAAAACAATATCAGATCCAATAGTCAATAAAAATGGAAGACGTGGGGATCAATGAGAGCCCCAATCTTGTGGTAGTGTATAAGTTGAAAAAATAAAACTAGTGATCTCCTATGATTACCACAAAAGGGACTGTATATGTGATAGTTACTTACTAAATTGCAACAAACAAATCGATTCAGAAGGTAAATATAAAATAAAAAATAATTAAATGAGAAGGTGGGTGTTACCAGAGTACCGTGACAGTAAACTAAAATGCAAACATTCAGTGCAAATTCAAAAATATCAACCTTATTACAAAAAATAATTCAAATACAAAAAACAGATGTGGAAAGGAGAGTGAAAAGCAAAAATGTAGTATCTTGTGAAAAAAGGATCGATACCGGTATGATCTGTTAGAAATTTACCAGTTAAGGTAATATGTGTGTCAACACAAATGTGCCAAAAGATAGCTAATATTGAGAATATTGGTCTAAATACAAATCAATAAATGTCATAAACTGATTTTTGGGTGTGTTAAACCCTATAAATAAAAGCGCAGTTATTATCTAGCAATCATAAAAACAAACTGGGAAAAAATATATATGATTTGGTGATACACAACATAATGTAAATAAACAAAATGTTAATAAACAAAGTCCAATGTCCAATGAGGAAAAAAATCCAAATTTGGGCCAGTTGTTTGTGGATGAAATCGGTCTTTGAATCCAATGGTCCTCGAAGATCCTGTGGAAAAATATAAAGTGCACTAAACAAAGGGCTTGATGGAACTGAGTCAATTGGTTCTCAACTCACCCCAAATAGCCTTGGTCCTGGTGGTATATGAGCCTCACAAATCTCTCCAATGTCTACGCGTTTCGGCCCTGTAGTGGGGCCTTTTTCAAGACAATGATGAGGCTCATATCTTGCTACCTTAAATACTATAAAAAATGAGGGTATCAAAATTAAAATTGGCGCCAAAACACTGACAAACGGCTCCAAAAAACCGCGCTCGCAAACCGGAAGTGACGTTTTTGTCACGCGGTACAATAAGGAAGTTACCGCGACCGGAAGTTATTTTGCGGGCTCTTTCCTGTCTATATCGCCAACGCCATTTTCAAAGTGGGTAGGAATAGGCGAGTATGGGCAATATTTTCCAACATTATTCTATAAAAAACGACTTGTGTAGGTGAGCAAGGGCGGCTAATTCAGAGAATAAACCATTAAATTAAAAATGATTGACACTATATAGGTAAGTTTAGGCATTACTCCTAATAGTCGAGAGTATAAATTTGTAAAACTGAACTATAGAAATCTCTTAATATTATATATTATAGTTCTTGGATTGACCGTGATTGGGACCTATTTTAAGTATCAGATTATTTCACTGTCCGATAATGGCTAAAATGTTAGTTGGGATAAAAAATATATAAAATATATATATATATAATTGGTATATATATCTAAAAAAGTTGATACAGCTGGATCTCTTTTGTACATATTTTATATCGTTTTTGGATCTTATTGGGCTATTTCACCCATTTAAAATATTGATGACATTGTTTATGGAACGTAATTTTATAAGGAACCTGTGGTTTACCTCAGCCTTTTAGGCGCTCCTATAATTATTTGTAATGTCTACATTAAAGATACCACAGATCTTTTGTCCAAGGTTTCCAATAACCAAAAAGGTGACAATTTTTATTGGGTATCCTGTGATGTGAGTGCACTTTACTCTAATATCACACACAGTATAGGCCTAAACTCAATAAATAGATTTTTGAGTGAGGATCCCTACATGTCAGAGATTCAAACAAATTATTTGTTAGAATTGATCAGCTTCATATTAACACACAATTATTTTAAATTTCTAGATGAATTCTATATCCAAATCAAGGGGACGGCCATGGGGACCAGCTTTGCACCCAGCTTTGCGAACCTGTTTAATGGCATATTTGAAAACAGGTATAGCTACAATGCAGGATGGGTGTCAAGTCTGGTCTTCTATGGCCGTTACATTGATGACCTGTTATTCATATGGAAAGGTCCTTTGTAATCTCTCAAACTTTTTAAACAAGAGAAATCAATATGAATGATATGGGTATCCAATTTACATGGAATGTACAAAAAGACCAAATAGACTTCTTAGCGCTGCGGAATCTGTTGGCGCTCTACAAATAACCGATAGTAATAATAACTTCTTAGATATATCCCTAATGTGGGATGAGAATAACTGTATCAAATCTTGTACTTATTTTAAGTCAGTAGATAGCAATAATTTTGTCGACTTTTATAGTAATCACTATTCAAGTTGGAAACAAAACATTCCTTACAGTTGATTCAGACGAATACGTAGGAACTGCACAGATCTGACTACGTATGACTTACAGAGTCAGATCCTTAAAAATTGATTTAAGGAAAAGCACTACCCAGATGCAATTATTGAATCTGGGTTCTTGAAAGCACGCTCTCTCAAAAGAAAAGATCTTTTCAAAACTCAAAAAAAAATCTATTTGCAATTCACGATACGAAACAACATTCATTACAAGGTATAATGATAATCATAGAGCAATAAAGGGTATTCTCTCAAAATATTGGAATTTACTATTAAGGGACCCTATTTTTAAACAAATTTTAGAAAGAAAGCCAATTTGAACTTTCAGAAGGGCACCCACCCTAAAAGAAAAATTAGCACCTAGTAAGGTAGTTATGTGTAGACGTGGTTCCGATCATAAAAGAATCACCTATGGAACCCCCCACACTCAAGTTAATGAATTACGAATAGGGTCTTTTAGGTGTCGACACAGTCGGTGTCACATGTGCCAGTACATAACCAATGGATGTAAATCCATCACATCCCATAGTACTGGGGACATTTTTAAACTTACACAAAAGATTACTTGCAATTCTACTTATGTAATTTATTGTATATCCTGCATTTGTGGGCTTCAATATATAGGCCACACATGCAGAAAGGTCAGACAAAGATGGTCAGAACATTTGAGATGCATTGAAAGAGGTCTTGATAAATATAGCACCTCCAGACATCATACCTTAGTACATGGTACCACTAAATGTGTAATGAAAATTACACCACTAGAAATTATTCCTATTATTAATTCGCAAAATAAAATGTCCAGGCTTCGCCAGAGAGAAACCTATTGGATATATAAGTTTGGGTCCCTTTACCCTGACGGCTTAAATGAAGTCATAGACACTGGGGCATTCTAATACCACCTCACATACATGTTTTGTTATTATGTCACTCTGTTCATTACAGTATCCTTAGTATTATACACTAGTAACACCACTTTTTGTTTTTTTGACACTATATAGATGTTGTCATTATTTCTAGTTTTAGCTCCAATCCTAGTTTAGCTATTACACATAATCACTGTTTAGTGTTAGTTTCTTTTCATTTACATGTACACTATTGACACATAGTTATATTTATCACTATATTCGATTCACATTACTACATTGTGATCTTTTATCACATTATTACTATATTTATCTTTCACACATCTGAGTATAGGATTTTCTATCTTTATATGATTACATTTACATCCATTCTATACATTTATTAACATGATATTAATACAGCACGATTTTCACGACCTGGCTTCCAGTTATGAATATGTACGATCACGATATTTAAGATAGTAATCCTACTATATTTATCACTTTTCCCTTCTAGCATTCCTCTTTATTTCTGATAGTTTTGATGTATATTCAGTGTCAGTAAGCTATCATTGGCTCACATGATTATATTCCCTTTAATTATCCAGACTAACATAGGCTTTTTTAGGTTTGTTATTTTACATGCCCAGATAGTTCATTTTATCAGCCTATTTTGTTACATCTATTATTACTGGATATTTGTTGTGATTATTTTTTGTTTTGGATACATGAACATGGAGCTGCACATAGATCTTAAATTCCACTTTGATAGTTCGCGGTACATAGCTTTTTATTTTATCCATCGTATTTACATATATTCAGTGGAGTATTGGGAATGGTATTCATTATTTATTAATATATACATATTTGTAGATTGATATAGCGGATGATATTGCATTTAATAGTTTCTTTACACTTACACACACATGTCAATCACACCTTCATATAGAACACTGTTCGATGCACCATAACACTAGAGAGTTTGTAATGGCTCACGCCATCACACCCATTTCACATTTGAGAGAATTTTATTGGTCCGTAGAGGCTTACCTCTACTAGTGGTTATTGGACACTGATTCTCCAACAACATTGGCCCAGAGGATCACACCCCTTTGTTTTTTCTTATATTGTGCTTGCAAAAGGTCATTTCATTAATACCCATATTAGACAACTTGTTTAAAGTTTACATATTTATTATTTTGTTTGTCACCATATCCGTTAGTATTGCATATTTGTTGTACATTTTTAGATGTCGCTATACATGTTCACAATGGAATTGTTTAACTTCGGGGCACATGTAGCAATATGGCTATAGGGATACTATTGTATTCTAGTATTTAATTATTCTTGATATGTTCTTAGAAACCATATACTCATGGTTTCGTTTTACTAGTAGACTTATTTAAGAGAGCTAATTATTAATCACCTGTAGTGATGTCGCGAATAGTTCGCCGGCGAATAGTTCCCGGCGAACATAGCATGTTCGCGTTCGCCGAGGCGGGCGAACATATGCGATGTTCGATCCGCCCCCTATTCGTCATCATTGAGTAATACTTTGACCCTGTACCTCACAGTCAGCAGACACATTCCAGCCAATCAGCAGCAGACCCTCCCTCCCAGACCCTCCTACCTCCTGGACAGCATCCATTTTAGATTCATTCGGAAGCTGCATTCTTAGTGAGAGGAGGGACAGTGTAGCTGCTGCTGATTTAATAGGGAAATCGATAGCTAGGCTAGTGTATTCAGTGTCCACTACAGTCCTGAAGGACTCATCTGATCTCTGCTGTAAGGACAGCACCCCAAAAAGCCCTTTTTAGGGCTAGAACATCAGTCTGCTTTTTTTTTTCCTGTGTAATCTAATTGCAGTTGCCTGCCTGCCTGCCAGCGTGTGTGTCAGGCTCACAGCATATACTGTGCCCATTTGCCCAGTGCCACTACTCATATCTGGTGTAACAGTAGTGTAGATTTTAAAAAAAACAACACTTTTTTGACTGTGTTAAATAATAGCAGTCAGTTTCCTTCAACGTGTGCGTTTCAGTGCCTGCCTGCCAGGGCACAGTGTCACCCCAGTGCAACTCATATCTGGTGTAACAGTAGTGTAGATTTAAAAAAAACAACACTTTTTTGACTGTGTTAAATAATAGCAGTCAGTTTCCTTCACACGTGTGCGTTTCAGTGCCTGCCAGGGCACAGTGTCACCCCAGTGCAACTCATATCTGGTGTAACAGTAGTGTACATTTAAAAAAAACAACACTTTTTTGACTGTGTTAAATAATAGCAGTCAGTTTCCGTCACACGTGTGCGTTTCAGTGCCTGCCAGGGCACAGTGTCACACCAGTGCAACTCATATCTGGTGTAACAGTAGTGTACATTTAAAACAAAAAATACAATTTTGACTGTAATAGATTGAATAGCAGTTAGTTGTCTGTAAGCGTGTGTGTCAGGCCTACAGCGTTTACTCTGCCAACTTCTGCCAGTGCACAGTGCCACTCATATCTGTTGTCACAGTAGCTTGCACGCATAGTACCACTAATCGAAATAAAAATGACAGGCAGAGGCAGGCCACCCCGCAGGGGCCGTTGTGTTCATGGTGCTGTGATTCCCTTTGGCCCTAGAATAATGCCCAGTGTTCAGAGGCCACGTACCCTGAACTCGAACATTTCTGAGGACATAGTTGACTGGCTAACACAGGACACCCAATCTTCTACAGCTTCTGCTCGGAACCTTGACGCACCATCCTCCTCCAGCTTAGCTTCGGGCACCTCTCAAGTTACCACTCGCCCGCCTGCTGCCACCACCAACACTAGCACCACAGCCGCTTCACTTGATCTGTCAGAGGAGTTATTTACACATCAGTTGGAAGAAATGAGTGATAGTGATGCGCAACCATTATTGCCAGAGGATGTAGATAACAGGGATATGTCTCAGTCAGGCAGCATTACACACATGGACGTACGGTGTGATGATGATGATGTTGTACCCGCTGCTGCTTCCTTTGCTGAGTTGTCAGATACAAGTGAAGCGGTTGATGATGACGATGCGTCCGTGGATGTCACGTGGGTGCCCGCTAGAAAAGAAGAAGAGGGGGAAAGTTCAGATGGGGAGACAGAGAGGAGGAGGAGACGAGTTGGAAGGAGGGGGAGTTCATCGCAAGGTGCTAGTGGCACAGTCAGACAGCATGCATCGGCACCTGAGGTCAGCCAGACAGCACGCCAATCAACGCATGCTGTTGCCACCACCAGAATGCCGTCATTGCAGAGCTCAGCAGTGTGGCATTTTTTTGTGTGTCTGCCTCTGACAATAGCGATGCCATTTGCAACCTGTGCCAAAAGAAACTGAGTCGTGGGAAGTCCAACACCCACCTAGGTATAATTGCTTTGAGAAGGCACATGATCGCATATCACAAACGCCTATGGGATCAACACATGAGTACAAGCAGCACACAAACTCAAAGCCGCCATCCTCCTCCTGGTCCAGCATCTTCAGCCACGTCAACCACTGCTGTCCTCCTTGCCCCCTCTCAACCATCCGCCACTCCGTGTCTCGCCTTGAGCAGTTCCTGCTCATCTGCCCACAGTCAGGTGTCTGTCAAGGACATGTTTGAGCGTAAGACGCCAATGTCACAAAGTCACCCCCTTGCCCGGCATCTGACAGCTGGCTTGACTGAACTCTTAGCCCGCCAGCTTTTACCATACAAGATGGTGGAGTCTGAGGTGTTCAAAAAATTTGTAGCTATTGGGACACCGCAGTGGAAGGTACCCGGCCGAAATTTCTTTGCACAAAAGGCAATCCCCAACCTGTACTCAATTGTGCGAAAGGAAGTAATGGCATGTCTGGCACACAGTGTTGGGGCAAGGGTCCATCTGACCACTGATACCTGGTCTGCAAAGCATGGTCAGGGCAGGTATATCACCTACACTGCGCATTGGGAAAACCTGCTGACGGCTGCCAAGCATGGAATGCGTGGCTCTGCAGAGGAGTTGGTGACACCGCCATGACTTGCAGGCAGGCCTGCTGCTACCTCCTCTACTCCTCCTACTCCATCCTCTTCCATAACCTCCTCGGCTGAGTCCTCTTCTGCTGCTGCGTCTTGCTCCACATCAACGGCACCCCCCCAGCTCCCCAGGTACTATTCCACATCCCGGATATGGCAGTGTCACGCCATCTTGGGGTTGACTTGCCTGAAAGCAGAGAGTCACACCGCACCAGCACTCCTGTCCGCCCTGAACGCACAGGTGGATCAGTGGCTGACTCCGCACCAACTGGAGATCGGCAAAGTGGTTAGTGACAACGGAAGAAATTTGGTGGCGGCATTGAATTTGGGCAAGTTGACACATGTGCCGGGCATGGCACATGTGTGTAATCTGATCGTACAACGCTTTGTGCAAAAGTACCCAGGCTTACAGGACGTCCTGAAGCCGGCCAGGAAGGTGTGTGGCCATTTCAGGCGTTCCTACACGGCCATGGCGCACTTTTCAGATATCCAGTGGCGAAACAACATGCCAGTGAGGCGCTTGATTTGCGACAGCCCAACACATTGGAATTCAACACTCCTAATGTTCGACAGCCTGATCCAACAAAAAAAAGCCGTTAACAACTATTTGTATGTCTGGGGTGCTAGGACAGCCAATGTGGAGCTGAGAATTTTTTGCCACGTTACTGGACGCTAATGCGCAATGCCTGTAGGCTCATGCATCCTTTTGAGGAGGTGACAAACCTAGTCAGTCGCACCAAAGGCACCATCAGCGACATCATACCATTTGTTTTCTTCCTGGAGCGTGCCCTGCGAAGAGTGCTGGATCAGGCCATAGATGAGCGTGAAGAGGAAGAGGAAGAGTTGTGGTCACCATCACCACCAGAAACAGCCTTATCAGCATCGCTTGCTGGACCTGCGGCAACGCTGGAAGAGGATTGTGAGGAAGAGGAGTCAGAGGAGGAATGTGGCTTTGAGGAGGAGGAAGAAGACCAACCACAACAGGCATCCCAGGGTGCTCGTTGTTGTCA
This sequence comes from Bombina bombina, assembly GCF_027579735.1. Classification (NCBI taxonomy): domain Eukaryota; kingdom Metazoa; phylum Chordata; class Amphibia; order Anura; family Bombinatoridae; genus Bombina; species Bombina bombina. The sequence goes on from NC_069505.1 coordinate 422,102,441, forward strand.
CCTATCTGGTACCCGTGGTGTGTTATATGGCTGGGGGAAGAAGATACCTTCAGTGAGATCACTGAGGACGAGGAACGGGACATGAGTAGCTCGGCATCCAACCTTGTGCAAATGGGGTCTTTCATGCTGTCGTGCCTTTTGAGGGACCCTCGTATAAAAAGGCTGTACTGGGTGTCCACGCTACTAGACCCCTGATATAAGCATAAAGTGCCTGAAATGTTACCGAATTACCGCAAGTCGGAAAGGATGCAGCAGTTCCAAAATAAATTAAAAAGTATGCTTTACACAGCGTATAAGGGTGATGTCACAGCACAACGGGAATCTAACAGGGGAAGAGGTGAAAATAATCCTCCTCCTCCCCCGACCACGCCGGCAAGTACAGGACGCTTTACAGACGTGTTGTTGATGGAGGACATGTGGAGCTTTTTAAGTCCTACGCATCGCCACAGCCCTTCGGGGTCCACCCTCAGAGAACGACTCGACTGACAGGTAGCAGACTACCTCGCCTTAACTGCAGATATCGACACTCTGAGGAGCGATGAACCCCTTGACTACTGGGTGTGCAGGCTTGACCTGTGGCCTGAGCTATCCCAATTTGCGATAGAACTTCTGGCCTGCCCCGCTTCAAGTGTCCTGTCAGAAAGGACCTTCAGTGCAGCAGGAGGTATTGTCACTGAGAAGAGAAGTCGCCTAGGTCAAAAAAGTCTAGATTACCTCACCTTTATTAAGCTGAATGAGGGATGGATCCCAAAGGGACTGACAGTGGGCGATACATTCAACTAAAAAAGGCCTGATGAGATGAGCTGCCTTGGGCTAAAAATGGTCCACATGCTGCTGTATTTTATCTCTGAATGCCGGATGACTTGCGTGACTTATCCGCCACCAACTAGGGTTCAAGCCGCAAAGTTTTAGGGCACTTTCTGCCTGGGAAACAAACATCAATTTTTCTGGCCACTGCTACAGCAGCGGCTGCAACAATACCTAATTTTTCAGGCATGTGTACATGCCGAATTTTTCTGGCCTCTGGTGCTGCACTGTGGCTTAAAAAACCAAAGAAAAAAAAAAGGCACATAACAGGGATTAAACTGATAGGAATAGTACTACTTAACACACCACTTCTATCTGGTGGCACATTAGATTGCACGCGCAGTGCCCCAAATTTGAAGTAGGAGGACCGACCAAGCATCTTTTTCCATCTCCCGGTTCCTAAAATCGATGCCATATACACGTCCCCTGATAGGGGACGTAACAGGGATTAAACTGATAAGAATAGAACTACTTAACACACCACTCCTATCTGGTGGCACATTAGATTGCATGCGCAGTGCCCTAAATTTGAAGTAAGAGTACCGACCAAGCATCTTTTTCCATCTCCCGGTTCCTAAAATCGATGCCATATACACGTCCCCTGATAGGGGACGTAACAGGGATTAAACTGATAAGAATAGAACTACTTAACACACCACTCCTATCTGGTGGCACATTAGATTGCACGCGCAGTGCCCCAAATTTAAAGTAGGAGTACCGACCAAGCATCTTTTCCCATCTCCCGGTTCCTAAAATCGATGCCATATACACGTCCCCTGATAGGGGACGTAACAGGGATTAAACTGATAAGAATAGTACTACTTAACACACCACTCCTATCTGGTGGCACAGTAGATTGCACGCACAGTGCCCCAAATTTGAAGTAGGAGGACCGACCAAGAATCTTTTCCATCTCCTGGTTCCTAAAATCAATGCCATATACACGTCCCCTGATAGGGGACGTAACAGGGATTAAACTGATAAGAATAGAACTACTTAACACACCCTCCTATCTGGTGGCACATTAGATTGCATGCGCAGTGCTCCAAATTTGAAGTAGGAGGACCGACCAAGCATCTTTTTCCATCTCCCGGTTCCTAAAATCGATGCCATATACACGTCCCCTGATAGGGGACGTAACAGGGATTAAACTGATAAGAATATAACTCACTTAACACACCACTCCTATCTGGTGGCACATTAGATTGCACACGCAGTGCCCCAAATTTGAATTAGGAGGACCGACCAAGCATCTTTTTCCATCTCCCGGTTCCTAAAATTGATGCCATATACATGTCCCCTGATAGGGGACGTAACAGGGATTAAACTGATAGGAATAGTACTACTTAACACACCTTATAATAACACAGAGAGAGGAAATGCAGAGAGAGGAGTCTGAAGAAGAGGAGTCAGAGGAGGAAGGTGGCTTTGAGGAGGTGGAAGACCAAACACAGCAGGCGTCCCAGGGGGCTTGTTGTCACCTTTCGGGGACCCTTGGTGTTGTACGTGGCTGGGTGGAGGAAGAGACCTTCAATGACATCAGTGAGGACAAGGAACGGGACATGGCTAGCTTGGTATCCAACCTTGTGCAAATGGGGAGTTTGCGGTTGTGCAAATGGACTGTTTGCGGTTGTTTGCGGTGCGTTAAAGGGACAGTCTAGGCCAAAATAAACTTTCATGATTCAGATAGAGCATGTAATTTTAAAAAAATTTCCAATTTACTTTTATCACCAATTTTGCTTTGTTCTCTTGGTATTCTTAGTTGAAAACTTAACCTAGGAGGTTCATATGCTAATTTCTTAGACCTTGAAGCCCACCTCTTTCAGATTGCATTTTAACAGTTTTTCACCACTAGAGAGTGTTAGTTCACGTATTTCATATAGATAACACTGTGCTCGTGCACGAGAAGTTATCTGGGAGCAGGCACTGATTGGCTAGACTGCAAGTCTGTCAAAAGAACTGAAAAAAGGGGCAGTTTGCAGAGGCTTAGATACAAGATAATCACAGAGGTTAAAAGTATATTATTTTCAATGTGTTAGTTATGCAAAACTGGGAAATGGGTAATAAAGGGATTATCTATCTTTTAAAACAATAAAAATTCTGGTGTAGACTGTCCCTTTAAACGGGGAGTTTGGTCTGTGACTGTGAAGCGGGCATAACCCTTACACTACCTGATCGATACAACATCATACCTGATGTTTTAAAGCACGTTATTCCAAACAATTTAGGAATGTTAGGTGATTTATGCCCTTTATGGAATCTGCATCAACTATGTAATTTTCTATGGGAGTTTTGCCATGGATCCCCCTCCGGCATGCCACAGTCCAGGTGTTAGTACCCTTGAAACAACTTTTCCATCACTATTGTGGCCAGAAAGAGTCCCTGTGGGTTTTAAAGTTCGCCTGCCTATTGAAGTCTATGGCGGTTCGCCCGGTTCGCCCGTTCACGAACAGTTGTGGAAGTTTGCGTTCGCCGTTTGCGAACCCAAACTTTTATGTTCGCGACATCACTAATCACCTGTATTAGAGGGAGGTACCGGGATTTTGATTGGTCAGAAGTAGGTTTATAGGAGACTCTTGTTTGCTTTCAGTATTATTAGCCTGAGGAAACGGCATGGTTAACGCCGAGAAACGCGTAGCATGTAATACTGGTTTGCTTTTATGTACTGTACCACAATTCATTGTTACCTTTTTTATAATTTATATTGCATAAAGTTTTTTACTTTTTTATTATCATCTTGAGTCTCCTTTTATACACGGCTGACAACTCCTATCAACAAAGGACGCATTGGTATATGCCTTTGTGATCAATATGTGCACTGGGCCACTATAATATACCCAGTAGGTGATACTTGCACTATTGTGTGCGCTTCAAATTGTGAGTACCCTTACACCTGGGATTTGAATACGGGGTGTTTCTACTTTATTGCTGTTGTCAATCAATGCCTGTCGTTCATCAGCAGAGAGTAACCACCTGTAGACCCTTTTTTCTTTATAGTCCAAAGTAACAGTGTCCCACTTGCGGTTCTTAAAATTAATTCAGCCTCAAATTCCTGTTTTGTTTATTGAGTTTTTCAATCCAGTTAGTCTCCTGGTCTGCTTCCAAAGCGGGTTTGTGTATCTCCTCAAACTGCTGAATTTCAGCCTCAGCTTTGGACATCAACGTTCTGAACTCCTCGATTACCAAGAGCATAAGGTCTAGGGAGCATTTATTTAAAATGCTACACCACCTGATACAGAAGGCAGTGTTGTTCCTCCCTATTGTGGGGATGTTTTTTACTCTTAACCGCCTTGGAAGGAATAGTTCCCTGTGATATTCTGATAGGAATGTCCCATGTAATGATAGATCAATCTTTATTTTTCTTAATTTCAACCATTTGGTATAGAGATGGGTTGGCTGTTTCTTTAAATCCCTAGCAGGGAAAGCAGAGACGCGTATTCTATCCTTATCATCCTCTGTGTAGTTAAAAACAGTGGCACCCTGAATTTATTCGTCTGTGCCCCCTGTAGTATCAGTCACAACATCAAATGTCTCCATTGTGTGAGTTAAAATCAAAAGTTAACTATATGTTAACTGTGGGTAGTCCAGAGTAGAAAGTTCCAATATTAGGGTGCAAAAAGAGCCAATTCAATACAAACTCCTCTTAAGGGATCTGCACTCACTTCTCACAAACAGCTGCCCAGGGTGCTTCAAGCAATAATGCAGGCAAACGTAATGGAATGCACAATGGTCTTGACAAATATAAACAATTCTTTATTCAATCATAACAGTGTGACGTTTTGGGGGATTTAAACCCGTCCTCAGACCACATAAAGGAAAAAATGCACATACCTGACTCCATAAATACCCTCTACCATGGAATCCACGCCGCTGTACCAGAAACTGCCCGGCGTCCTGACCGCACCACTGCGCAGGCTCAGTCTGTCGCCATGGTTACCAGACACGGCGCAGCTAGAAAACAAGCAAATAATAGAGACATATTGAAATATATGTAATACATGCTATGGGGCCTATCTATCAAACAAGACATTTGATAATTCGGCCTCAATATCTAGCAAAATATCAGTTGCTATCTTATTCTATTAGCACAAACTGAACTTTATGTCATGATTAGCATATACCTATTAAAGGAACAGCAATTACCCAAAATCCAGGGATCATATTATAACACAATCTACACAATATTATACAGTGGAATACAGTGCTATTTTGAATAATGCTCACTAGAGTTCCCAGATTTATCTATATGTAATACATGTTGCATCTAGTTGCTATCTTACTCTATTAGCACAAACTGAACTTTATGTCATCATTAACATGTATCTGTTGAAGGAACAGCTATTACCCAAAATCAATGATGATGACATAAAGTTCAGTTTGTGCTAATAGAGTAAGATAGCAACTATCAAATGTATATTGTTTCTTGTATGTATTGCTGAGATAACTTATTTATTATGCATTCTGCATAGAATTGTTACAATCTTAATATGTCCCTTTAAGTGGGTGGATTTCTTTTGCACTGTGTGGAGGGAGGAGAAGTTGTAATTATAGCCTATAAATACGTGCATATGTTAGTGGAGGACTAGGGTCTATGAGTAAGGCATAGCCGACACGCGTAAGACCTAGTTCCTTCACTTTGTTTTGTTTTATGGATGGCTTCTGATTCCAATAAATAGAATCTGCATTTATCTTTTCGCATCCATGCCCGAATTTCTGTTATTTTTGCTGGTGTAGACACCAAGGGGGATCTTGGATGCTGTTTTGTTTTAAGGACAGGAAGTATGCCTGGGATTTTGGCGAAATTTACCATTTGGATTATGCCCTCCAGTTCCCCTTCTGGTGCGGGGGTGGAGAGTGATACACACAGCCGAGGCCGAGCATTCGGCATGGAGTTGGGGTATCTATCTTTACAGGCTTTCATGGAATCCGGTTGGGCAAATCAATCCCAGTGTTCAGTTCAGAGCTCTCTGTTCTGAAAAAAGTTTTTCTCTTAGCTCTTCTGGTGTGGTTTTGGCTTTGTCGCTTCTTTGTCCGTGGGGAGAGAGTGTCCTAGGGAGGTCCGAAGGGTGGGAGTTTCCTTCCTCTTATTCCTTTCGTTCCTCAGCGAGCATTCTGCTTGGAGGATTTGGTCTTCTGGGTTCTTACCAGCTGGGACCTTCTCAGTGGGGAGATCTTCTTTTGTAGAAGGAGAGTTCCTCCGGCTAATCGGGGGGGTCTCGTGTTTGATAGTGGGCGGAGACCCACTTCGGCTCGTTGACAGCGACCCTCTCTATGAGTGTACTCTTCAGGATCGGATGTTCCCTACAATCATTCCCTGTTCGAATGTTTATATCTGATGGGGACAACGATCAAGTTTGTAAAGCTCTCACCTTCTCAACAAGAATCTATAGTCCAGTTAATATGGTTTTGTAGCTAGCTAAGCAATCCCAGATTAAATGGCAATAAATCTGGGTGTTACTTAAACAGCAAAATACTAGGTTATAGAATATTAAAGTATAATGAAACACACCATTCAATATGTCCAATATAATTGTAACAGGTCTGATGAGTGTGATTTAGTTTTATCGAGTGTAATAGTTAAGACTGGGGTTCAAGATAAGTTAACTTAATACTTCTTAGATGAATAGCAGAGAACATATGGTTAAACTATGTAAGCAAGTTGTAGCAGTCACAATGATTTTGCAGGAGAACCGTTAGTAAACTTTGTTACGTTATTGAACAAGTGTAAGATAAAACAATATTAGTATGACTGTAGCAAAGTCACACAGGGCTCGGTATATAGGTAAGTAATGTTCAAAGGCATATATAGAAGCATAAGATACTTGCGGTTATAGAGTTACAAATTCTATGAAGTTACAGTAAGGTCCTGGGGGCGAAGCAGAAAGAGAACAATCCGTAGTAAACTGCAATGGTAGCAGCATGCAGGTCTGAACAGCTGAAACATGCAGGTTGCTGCAGGATAAACAGACAACTGATACGCTGTGAACAACAGTTCATAGGTCAGGCAAAGTAAAGCAGCTGAGCACACAGGTGCGGATTGTCAGGGAATCCATGAAGTAACCTTAAGTAAACTACAGATATATCATAGAATCTAATAATTCATTTTAACAAAAATCTAAATTGATATGAATTGGTCTCACTATGGCCCAAACCCCCCATTTTCCTGATTAACAGAACATCTGAGAACAAAGGAACTCACATCTGTAAAATCTCAGGATGATACAAACACCCCCTGCTGTGACTAGAATACACATTACAAGGCAGAATATCCCAATTAACCATTTCAAAGGAGGCCTGTGTAAAGAATGTTTCCCTATCTGACAAAAACAGTCGCTCCATCTGTAAAAATAGTGGAATGTACAAACATACTCAGAGGAAATAGCCCTTAGCATATAGGTGATAAAGGTGATATAGGTGATACATTGTCCCATTCTAAGCCCCCAATGTACATCTCCCAGATGAGCTGGAGTTTCAAGTCTCTGTATGTCATGGGAAACTAGATCTCAGATAAAGGAATTATGCCTAATTTTCATGTAGTTTAAGATACTCAAATTAATATATATATATATATATATATATATATATATATATATATATATATATATAATCAAAGGAAAAAAGTTCAATAAACTGCACAAAAGGGTGTAAAACTGTAAGCAAGATTCAGCGTGATATGTATCTCCTTCCTGTGATATGTGATAGTTCACTTGGTAATGCAGTATATCAGCAATGATGCAAACAAACAAACAGAGGCGGACTCTATCCCCGGTGTTACTGACACTAGCGGTGCTTAGTGGGACCTCCTAGAGCAATCTGTGCCCAATTACAGCGATATGCTGTGCCCACTCACCGCTCTCCTAGTGCCTCCAGCGTCTGGAACAACCACCGTGATCTCCGAAATCCTTTGGCTCTCTGTTTGTTCGAATACGGCGTTCCGCCGTGGTGCCGGGAGGAGTGTCCTCTCACGTGACCTTGTCACGGCCAATCGACTTGATTGCTGTTGTAACCAGGCAACAGCATAGGTGAATCCAGCGTGTCAACAGGTGGTGCTAAATCTGCGAGCTTCTCCTCGCACTAGGAAATCCTGGTGCAAATTTAGACAACGATAAAAAACTTTTTTTTGTTTTGTTTTGTATTGATTGACATTTCATTTATATATCGGTTCACCCCTACTTATTTAACTGTGAAAATCGGTTTAATAGTGTGTATGAACACTGTGCTGCATACAGAGATTGAGGGTGGTTATCAACATAAGCATCGGACATTTTAATAAAGGAAAAGTTTTATTTTTAGCTCTATACGGAATTGAGCCTTTTCAATTTATTTATTATTATTATTTCCATGCTTATGATATTCCATTCCATATGCAGAATTTGTTCATTTTATCATGTTGTATAGACTCTTAATTGTGCCAGTTTGACCATATATATATGTATCAGCAATAGTATTGCTTCTTTTGAATTGCTCCCTTTGACTTGATTCATTTATTTATTAACTTGATACATAATTACTAAGTATTATATAGATCTTAAGTTTAAAAGTTTATGTACATTACTCATGTAATTGTCCTTCAGGCTAAAATGTCTATAATTTAAGTATGCATTTTTGTATTTATGAAAAAATGATGTGCAAAGTTTTTTTTATGTATCTTTTTGGTAACTAACGGGTTAAATTTCTGTATTCACACACTTAAAATGAAGGTTCATGATTGGTCTCTATTTGACCTATCATTGAACAGATGTTCCTTTAAGTGCTTCACACGCTTGCATTACTCCAGCTACGACTACGGCATCAGGCCGAAACATGTTAGCCTATGCTTTCGTGTGAATATTCTTTTTATGTGTTTTGGTACCTCCTTATGCTTTTACCACAAGTGGAATCTAATAAAGACTTTTTGTGCTTTTAAATACCTCGCCTGGGATCAAGTTTTTTATCGTTGTCTATATATATATATATATATATATATATATTCAGACTCACATTAAATATGAACACATGAATCTGAGAGATTGTCTATGCCTAAGAAGGGTAATATGGGAAGCTGAAAACCTAAGAATCAAGATTTCAACATGTCTTAACCTATGTATTTTTGAAAACATAGAAGTCCTAAGAATTCAAAGTTTGGACAAATCATATATATATAGTTTTCAAACATTAAATATGTGCCTCACACTATTAAATAATAGGTACGAATAAATGGATATGAAATTATCTGTTTGTATAATATTAGAACAGTTTGTAGCTCAGCTCCACTGTCAGGTGCAGGCCAAAAAAAAGGGTGCTGCAATCCCTTTAGTCACAATAAATCCACAGAAGAAGGCAGCACCTTGCAGTATAAAAATATCTTTATTTCCACATGCTGGAATAAAATAGTGATGTTTCGGGTAGAGAACCCTTAATCATATGATTAAGGGTTCTCTACCCGAAATGTCACTATTTTATTCCAGCATGTGGAAATAAAGATATTTTTATACTGCAAGGTGCTGCCTTCTTTTGTATAATATTAAATGGAAATGTCTGCTAAATGAAAAATATAAATAACATCATGTGTTTTTATACACTCAGCAAGAGATATACAGATATGCAATATTTATATTGATATGGGAAAGTAGTCCAATATAAATATAATTATGTGAAATGACATCTGATTGCTGATCTCAAGGTATGTATATGATATTAAGATAATAACTGAGATATTAATTAGATCCATGCTAAAAGTATTAAAATCCTTTTAAATACCCAAATATTTTAAATGTATAAGAATTACTTTGTATTGTGGGAAGTGTATCATGTTTAATATTGATGAAATGCCCAGATTAAATAATATTAAGTGATCCTATACAAAGTGGACATAATTGTTTGCTGAGGCAAGAAATAGTGAATACACTAAATATACATTTTAAAAATATATATGTATCTATATTAAACTGTATAGCAGTGTTGAAAATGAAACTGTTTATCTTGTCTGCCTAAATCCAGAATTACAACCAAAAGACATTTGGCTGTTAAAATTTCATTTCCCAGTAGCCAATCAGAGAAGAGCGCATATTCAAATCTATCGAATGATTAAGAGATGGGGAGGAGTTTTGTCTCAGACAAAAACTCTCTGCACACAGAGAAAAGATCTTGGCTGAAATTTTTTTCTTGGTGACTGTTTACAATCCTGCTTGTTGCCATTTTTGCTTATAGAGAGACCAGTGTGCCAACAAACGCCTAGATTACGAGTTTTGCTTTAGAGGCTATGCGGTGCTAACGAGCAGTTTTTTATCACCGCTCACTTACATACAGCGCTGGTATTACGAGTTTTCAGAAACCCGTTGTTAAAAGACAAAAAGTGAGCGTTGAGCAAAATTTAGCTCCAAATATCACTCCAATACCAGCGCTGCTTAAGTCAGCGGTGAGCTGGTGTAACGTGCTCGTGCACGATTTCCCCATAGGAATCAAAGGGGAGAGCCAGCTGAAAAAAAGTCGAACACCTGCAAAAAAGCAGCGTAAAACTCAATAACGCAACCCCATTGATTCCTATGGGGAAATGAAAGTTATGTTTACACCTAACACCCTAACATGAACCCCGAGTCTAAACACCCCTAATCTTACCATTATTAACCCCTAATCTACCGCCCCCCGACATCGCCAACACCTATATTATACTTATTAACCCCTAATCTGCCGCTCCGGACACCGCCGCCACCTACATTATACTTATGAAACCCTAATCTGCTGCCCCCAACATCGCCGCCACCTACATTATATTTATTAACCCCTAATCTGCCGCCCCCAATGTCTCCGCCACCTACCTACACTTATTAACCCCTAATCTGCCGCCCCCATCATCGCCGCCACTATATTAAAGTTATTAACCCTTAAACCTAAGTCTAACCCTAAACCTAACACCCCCTAACTTAAATATAATTTAAATAAATCTAAATAAATATTCCTATCATTAACTAAATTATTCCTATTTAAAACTAAATGATTACCTATAAAATAAACCCTAAGATAGCTACAATATAACTAATAGTTACATTGTAGCTAGTTTAAGATTTATTTTTATTTTACAGGCAAGTTTGTATTTATTTTAACTAGGTAGAATAGTTATTAAATAGTTATTAACTATTTAATAACTACCTAGCTAAAATAAATGCAAATTTACCTGTAAAATAAAACCTAACCTAAGTTACACTAAAACCTAACACTACACTATACAGGGAGTGCAGAATTATTAGGCAAATTGTATTTTCGAGGATTAATTTTATTATTGAACAACAACCATGTTCTCAATGAACCCAAAAAACTCATTAATATCAAAGCTGAATAGTTTTGGAAGTAGTTTTTAGTTTGTTTTTAGTTATAGCTATTTTAGGGGGATCTCTGTGTGTGCAGGTGACTATTACTGTGCATAATTATTAGGCAACTTAACAAAAAACAAATATATACCCATTTTAATTATTTATTTTTACCAGTGAAACCAATATAACATCTCAACATTCACAAATATACATTTCTGACATTCAAAAACAAAACAAAAACAAATCAGTGACCAATATAGCCACCTTTCTTTGCAAGGACACTCAAAAGCCTGCCATCCATGGATTCTGTCAGTGTTTTGATCTGTTCACCATCAACATTGCCTGCAGCAGCAACCACAGCCTCCCAGACACTGTTCAGAGAGGTGTACTGTTTCCCCTCCTTGTAAATCTCACATTTGATGATGGACCACAGGTTCTCAATGGGGTTCAGATCAGGTGAACAAGGAGGCCATGTCATTAGATTTTCTTCTTTTATACCCTTTCTTGCCAGCCACGCTGTGGAGTACTTGGACGCGTGTGATGGAGCATTGTCCTGCATGAAAATCATGTTTTTCTTGAAGGATGCAGACTTCTTCCTGTACCACTGCTTGAAGAAGGTGTCTTCCAGAAACTGGCAGTAGGACTGGGAGTTGAGATTGACTCCATTCTCAACCCGAAAAGGCCCCACAAGCTCATCTTTGATGATACCAGCCCAAACCAGTACTCCACCTCCACCTTGCTGGCGCCTGAGTCGGACTGGAGCTCTCTGCCCTTTACCAATCCAGCCACGGGCCTATCCATCTGGCCCATCAAGACTCACTCTCATTTCATCAGTCCATAAAACCTTAGAAAAATCAGTCTTGAGATATTTCTTGGCCCAGTCTTGACGTTTCAGCTTGTGTGTCTTGTTCAGTGGTGGTCGTCTTTCAGCCTTTCTTACCTTGGCCATGTCTCTGAGTATTGCACACCTTGTGCTTTTGGGCACTCCAGTGATGTTGCAGCTCTGAAATATGGCCAAACTGGTGGCAAGTGGCATCTTGGCAGCTGCACGCTTGACTTTTCTCAGTTCATGGGCAGTTATTTTGCGCCTTGGTTTCTCCACACGCTTCTTGCGACCCTGTTGACTATTTTGAATGAAACGCTTGATTGTTCGATGATCACGCTTCAGAAGCTTTGCAATTTTAAGAGTGCTGCATCCCTCTGCAAGATATCTCACTATTTTTGACTTTTCTGAGCCTGACAAGTCCTTCTTTTGACCCATTTTGCCAAAGGAAAGGAAGTTGCCTAATAATTATGCACACCTGATATAGGGTGTTGATGTCATTAGACCACACCCCTTCTCATTACAGAGATGCACATCACCTAATATGCTTAATTGGTAGTAGGCTTTCGAGCCTATACAGCTTGGAGTAAGACAACATGCATAAAGAGGATGATGTGGTCAAAATACTCATTTGCCTAATAATTCTGCACTCCCTGTAATTAAATAAATTAAGCCCCCCCAAAATAAAAAAAAAACCCTAGCCTAAACTAAACTACAAATAGCCCTTAAAAGGGCCTTTTGCGGGGCATTGCCCCAAAGTAAACAGCTCTTTTACCTGTAAAAAAAATACAACCAACCCCCCCAAAAATAAAACCCACCACCCACACAACCAACCCCCCAAATAAAATACTATCTAAAAAAACTAAGCTCCCCATTGACCTAAAAAGGGCATTTGGATGGGCATTGCCCTTAAAAGGGCAGTGAGCTCTTCTGCCGCCAAAACCCTAATCTAAAAAATAAAACCCACCCAATACACCCTTAAAAAAAGCCTAACACTAACCCCCTGAAGATCGACTTATCGGGAGACGTCTTCATCCAACCCGGGCGAAGTGGTCCTCCAGAAGGGCAGAAGTCTACATCCAAGCCGGGCAGAAGTGGTCCTCCAGAGGGGCAGAAGGCTGTTGGTAGTTTAGTTAAGGCTAAGGTTTTTGTTTTATTTTGGGGGGGCTTTTTCTATTTTTAAAGGGCTGTTAGATTAGGTGTAATTAGTTTAAATTTCTGTAATTTGTTTATTATTTTCTGTAATTTTGTGTCTGTTTGTTTTTGTACTTTAGCTAATTTAATTTAGGTAATTGTATTTAATTTAGTTAATTTATGTAATTATAGTGTAGTGTTAGGTGTTAGTGTAACTTAGGTTAGGTTTTATTTTACAGGTAAATTTGTATTTATTTTAGCTAGGTAGTTATTAAATAGTTAATAACTATTTAATAACTATTCTACCTAGTTAAAATAAATACAAACTTGCCTGTAAAATAAAAATAAATCCTAAGCTAGCTACAATGTATCTATTAGTTATATTGTAGCTATCTTAGGGTTTATTTTACAGGTAAGTTTTTAGTTTTAAATATGAATAATTTAGTTAATGATATGAATATTTATTTAGATTTATTTAAATTATATTTAAATTAGTGGGTGTTAGGTTTAGGGTTAGACTTAGGTTTAGGGGTTAATAACTTTAATATAGTGTCAGCGACGTTGGGGGTGGCAGATTATGGGTTAATAAATGTAGGTAGGTGGCGGCAATGTTAGGGACAGCAGATTAGGGTCTAATAATATTTAACTAATGTTTGCGAGGCGGCAGTTTAGGGGTTAATATGTTTATTATAGTGGCAGCGATGTTGGGGGCGGCAGATTAGGGGTTAATAAATGTAGGTAGGTGGTGGCGACATTGGGGGCGGCAGATTAGGGGTTAATAAATATAATTTAGGTGTTGGCGATGTTGGGGGCAGCAGATTAGGGGTTCATAAATATAATATAGGTGGCGGCAGTGTCCGGAGCAGCAGATTAGGGGTTAAAATGTTTATTTTAGTATTTGCGATGCGGGAGGGCCTTGGTTTAGGTGTTAATAGGTAGTGGTTTAGGTGTTAATAGGTGGTTTATGGGTGCACTTTTTAGCACTTTAGTCATGAGTTTTATGCTACGGCGTTGTACCATAAAACTCTTAACTACTGACTTTTAAATGCTTTAGGACTCTTGACAGGAGAGGGTGTACCGCTCACTTTTTGGCCTCCCAGGACAGACTCGTAATACCGGTGCTATGAAAGTCCCATAAAAAAAAGACTTAACGAAGCTTAAAAAGGCCAAAAAAGTGTACGGTGCCCCTAAACCTTCAAGACTCGTAATACCAGCGGGTGTAAAAAAGCAGTGTTAGGACCTCTTAACTCTGCTTTTTTACCCTAACGCACAACTCGTAATCTAGCCGATAGTTTTCTGTAAGACAAATACGTTGGGACATTCTTTGTGGATAAGAGACTACCAAGATTAATTCTCTCACAAATGTGCATAATTCTCCTAATTACATATGACGATAGACATATTTAGATATTAACTATATTCTCAAACTGGTGATCTGGTAAACTATAAGCAACTGTATATTTAATATTTTAAATCAAAGATATTCTAAAGCTTTAGTTATATTGTAGTAAGTATACTGGTATTACATAGTAATGTTTAGAAATAATTTTGTATTTTAATATCATAAATTAATTACAGTTATTGCTATATATATATAAATATTTTAGAATTTGCCTTATTGTAGCTAAGGAGGATATTTCAGTCCAAATAAATTAGCATATCAATTGGATGTTAGAGTAGTTTAATTATATTTGTCTGAAAGTTAGCAATCCATACTCTGGTATTTCATTGTGGTATTTTAAATGTGACTCTGATTTGGGAGAGTCATTGTGAGTAAGATTATTTTTAAAGATACATTTGGTTTGCTTTGTAAAGAATATTGTAACAGCATAACTGCGTATAGTTTGATTCATAATCTGGTTTCTATAAATATAATTCAATGTGTTTATAAATTATAACTCAATAACTTATATAACCTCAAGAATTTAGGAATAAAATATTTATTTTAATTGTTTTCGTATATGCATTTTAATTGGAGGTTATTTTAAAGACTAATTATTAAATAAATTGTATTATAACCCTGCTATATACTGACAGGATGATTCGGTAAGGAGTAACTGAAGAGTCCATAATAAGCAATACAATAATTCAAGATACAAAGTACAAAGTCATTAAGCACAAAGAGAGAATAATAATAACTCTCTACAAAACAAAAGTAAGGCTTGAGCTGGAGATCACAGGTACACCAAACAGACTTCAATATTCAGACAACTTGGTAGTGATACTATTGGCTTTAAATAGGGTGTATCTGATAATGGGAGGAGGGAGATTTAAAGAGACATGACATATCCCCCTCTCCTCAGGGGAATCGAATCTGGGTTTCAAAGGGTATCTACGATGAAATGCAGATTTTAGTTAAGGAGCATGAACATCCGAATGAAGTTGCCATGAGTTTTCTTCAGGTCCATAACCTTTCCATTTTATCAGATACTCCAATTTACGATGTCTGATCCGGGAGTCGAGAATTGCCTGAACTTCGACTATAAATCTTAACAGGTGGTGGTTGTACTACTGTATGGTTGATATGGGTGTCAGAAACATAGGGTTTTAGTAATGACACATGAAATGTCGGATGTATTTTATAGGTCTCTGGTAATTCCAAAGTAACAGCATTAGGATTTACAATTCATTTTGTGATGAACAGTCCAATGAACTGGTTTCTTAACTTTTTACTGGGTACTTGTATCTTCAAATTCTTTGTAGATATCCAAACTGAATCTCCTATCTTGTAGTTCGGAGTTGGTCTATGATGTAAATCATAATAATGTTTTTGACGTGTTTTTGCTTCTTCTAGATGTTCAATCTTTGACTTAAGGATGTAGAATAATCAGTAGCTGCTGGTGAATTGACTGTAGTTTTGGAGATTGTTATGGTGGATGGATGAAAACCGTAAAGAATGGAGTCATTTTTGAAGAAGAGGATATTGAATTGTTATATGAAAACTCTGCCATAGCAAGATAAGTCACCCAATGGTCTTGAAGATGTGATATGTAACATCTCAGATACTGTTCCAGTATCTGGTTTATTCTTTCAGTTAAACCATTAGTTTGAGGGTGAAAAGAAGTAGAAAGTCTAGAGTCAATCTTTAAGAGTTTACATAGACATTTCCAAAAGGAGGAAGTAAACTGAGTGCCACGATCCGTAATTATAGTGTTGGGTAAGCCATGTAGTCTGACTATGGAGTTAATGAAAACATTTGCTGTCATTCTAGCTGTAGGTAATTGTTTAAGCAGTATGAAATTTGCAAGTTTTGTAAGGTGGTCTACAACTACGAGTATGGTATTATATTGCTGTGAAACTATGAAGCCCATTGAGATTATGGACCAACGTGCATCAGGAACTAGTATTGGAGTCAAATAACCAATGGGTCTTTTATGTTCTTATTTATTTCTTGCACAAATCTGACATGAATTTACATAATAAAGATAGCAACTGAACGAAGAAAATTTGATAATAGGAGTAAATTAGAAAGTTGCTTAAAATTCCATGCTGCAGGGTATAAAATGTATGAGATTTGCTTTTTTAAGGCTTATTTGTGTATATGAATTAGCTGATTTTGAGTTTTGAAGCCACAACCTAATAAAATGGGTTGAGCTTGTGGGTATAATCAGATCTCATTACTTTATCACAATGGGGGGTAGTTATCAAGCCGTCAACCTCAAATACGCTGGAATTCCGCAGCGTATTTGTGGCGAGGCTGATTCGCCTTAGTTATCAAAGGCTCGAGACCGGCAAAAGTAGAATTTTGTGACGTAAGCTTCGATCCGCCGGACTCAGTCCAACACAGATCGATTCTTACGTCACTCCAGATGTTCCGCACACAAGTGCAGCACATTCTCACTACTTTTGCTAGTTATCAAATGACTAGCAGGTACGCTCGGCACTTTTACGGCCCAGCGTACCTGGTTTTCAAACCGCCACCCCTGGAGGTGGCGGATCCCATAGGAATCAATGGGAGTCTGACCATAGTGAAAGTACAAGTTTGCTGCTGACAGACATCCCATTGATTTCTATGGGAGCTGTCTGCACCTAACACCCTAACATGTACCCCGAGTCTAAACACCACTAATCTGTCCCCCCCTACACCGCCGCGACTAAATAAAATTATTACCCCCTAAACCGCCGCTCCCGGAGCCCACCGCAAGCTACTCTATACATATTAACCCCTAAACCGCCGCTCCCGGAGCCCACCGCAACTATAATAAATGTATTAACCCCTAAACCGCCGCTCCCTGAACCCGCCGCAACCTATATTAAATGTATTAACCCCTAATCTGCCCCCCCTACACCGTCGCCACCTATAATAAATTTATTAACCCCTATCCTGCCCCCCACTACGCAGCCGCCACTGTAATAAAATTATTAACCCCTAAACCTAAGTCTAACACTAACCCTAACGCCCCCCTAACTTAAATATTAATTAAATAAATCTAAATAATATTTTTATTATTAACTAAATTAATCCTATTTAAAACTAAATACTTACCTTTAAAATAAACCCTAATATAGCTACAATATAAATAATAATTATATTCTAGCTATCTTAGGATTTATTTTTATTTTACAGGTGACCTTTCAATTTATTTTAACTAGGTACAATAGCTATTAAATAGTTATTAACTATTTAATCGCTTACCTAGCTAAAATAAACTGAAATTTACCTGTAAAATAAATCCTAACCTAAGTTATAATTACACCTAACACTACACTATACTTTAATAAATTATTCCTATTTAAAACTAAATACTTACCTGTAAAATAAACCCTAATATAGCTACAATATAAATAATAATTATATTGTAGCTATCTTAGGATTTATATTTATTTTAAGGTAACTTTGTATTTATTTTAGCTAGTTTGAATAGTTATTAAATAGTTATTAACTATTTAATAACTACCTAGCTAAAAGAAATACAAAATTACCTGTAAAATAAATCCTAACCTAAGTTACAATTAAACCTAATACTACACTATCATTAAATTAATTAAATAAACTACCTACAAATAACTACAATTAAATACAATTACATAAACTAACTAAAGTACAAAAAATAAAAAAAGCTAAGTTACAAAAAATAAAAAAATAAGTTACAAACATTTTAAAAATATTACAACAATTTTAAGCTACTTACACCTAATCTAAGCCCCCTAATAAAATAACAAACCCCCCCAAAATAAAAAAATGCCCTACCCTATTCTAAATTAAATAAAGTTCAAAGCTCTTTTACCTTACCAGCTCTTAAAAGGGCCATTTGTGGGGGCATGCCCCAAAAAGTTCAGCTCTTTTGCCTGTAAAAGAAAAATACAACCCCCCCCAACATTAAAACCCACCACCCACATACCCCTAATCTAACCCAAACCCCCCTTACAAAAACCTAACACTAATCCCCTGAAGATCATCCTACCTTGTCTTCACTCAGCCGAGCAGCGATGGAACCGAAGTGGATATCCGGAGCGGAAGAAGATAATCCTCCAAGCGGCGCTGAAGAAATCTTCCATCCGATGAAGTCATCATCCAGGCGGCGCTGAAGAAGTCTTTGATCCGGCCGATGTCATCTTCCAAGAGGCGCTGAAGAGGTCTTCTATCCGGGCAATGTCATCTTCCAAGCCGGGTCTTGAATCTTCCTCCCGCCGACGCGGAACCTCCTTCTTCACCGCCAATCAGCCAATCAGATTGAGCTCGCATTCTATTGGCTGATCGGAACAGCCAATAAAATGCGAGCTCAATCTGATTGGCTGATTCCATCAGCCAATCAGATTTTTCCTATCTTAATTCCGATTGGCTGATAGAATCCTATCAGCCAATCGGAATTGAGGGGACGCCATCTTGGATGACGTCCCTTAAAGGAGCCTTCATTCGTCGTAGTCCGTTGGTGAAGAAGGAGGTTCCGCGTCGGCGGGAGGAAGATTCAAGACCCAGCTTGGAAGATGTGGGTGGTGGGTTTTAATGTTGGGGGGGGGGGGTTGTATTTTTCTTTTACAGGCAAAAGAGCTGAACTTTTTGGGGCATGCCCCCACAAATGGCCCTTTTAAGGGCTGGTAAGGTAAAAGAGCTTTGAACTTTATTTAATTTAGAATAGGGTAGGGCATTTTTTAATTTTGGGGGGTTTGTTATTTTATTAGGGGGCTTAGATTAGGTGTAAGTAGCTTAAAATTGTTGTAATATTTTTAAAATGTTTGTAACTTATTTTTTTATTTTTTGTAACTTAGCTTTTTTTATTTTTTGTACATTAGTTAGTTTATGTAATTGTATTTAATTGTAGTTATTTGTAGGTAGTTTATTTAATTAATTTAAT
The DNA here is from genome assembly GCF_027579735.1 of Bombina bombina. Classification (NCBI taxonomy): domain Eukaryota; kingdom Metazoa; phylum Chordata; class Amphibia; order Anura; family Bombinatoridae; genus Bombina; species Bombina bombina. Next base: position 422,121,790 of record NC_069505.1, read on the forward strand.
GATAGTGTAGTATTAGGTTTAATTGTAACTTAGGTTAGGATTTATTTTACAGGTAATTTTGTATTTCTTTTAGCTAGGTAGTTATTAAATAGTTAATAACTATTTAATAACTATTCAAACTAGCTAAAATAAATACAAAGTTACCTTAAAATAAATATAAATCCTAAGATAGCTACAATATAATTATTATTTATATTGTAGCTATATTAGGGTTTATTTTACAGGTAAGTATTTAGTTTTAAATAGGAATAATTTATTAAAGTATAGTGTAGTGTTAGGTGTAATTGTAACTTAGGTTAGGATTTATTTTACAGGTAAATTTCAGTTTATTTTAGCTAGGTAAGTTATTAAATAGTTAATAACTATTTAATAGCTATTGTACCTAGTTAAAATGAATTGAAAGGTACCTGTAAAATAAAAATAAATCCTAAGATAGCTAGAATATAATTATTATTTATATTGTAGCTATATTAGGGTTTATTTTATAGGTAAGTATTTAGTTTTAAATAGGATTAATTTAGTTAATAATAAAAATATTATTTAGATTTATTTAATTAATATTTAAGTTAGGGGGGTTTTAGGGTTAGGGTTAGACTTAGGTTTAGGGGTTAATAATTTTATTACAGTGGCGGCGGCATAGTGGGGGGCAGGATAGGGGTTAATAAATGTATTATAGGTGGCGACGGTGTAGGGGAGGCAGATTAGGGGTTAATAAATTTATTATAGGTGACAACGGTGTAGGGGGGGCAGGATAGGGGTTAATAGGTTTAATATAGGTTGTGGCGGGTTCAGGGAGCGGCGGTTTAGGGGTTAAACTATTTATTTAGTTGCGGAGAGGTGCGGGATCAGCAGGATAGGGGTTAATAACTTTATTATAGAGGGCAACGGTGTAGGGGGGCAGGATAGGGGTTACTAGGTATACTATAGGTGGCAGCTGTTTCCGGGAGCGGCGGTTTAGGGGTTAATACTTTTATAAGAGTTGCGGCAGGGTCTAGGAGCGGCGGTTTAGGGGTTAATACATTTATAAGAGTTGCGGCAGGGTCTAGGAGCGGCGGTTTAGGGGTTAGTAACTTTATTGAGTTGCGGGGGGCTCCGGGGGCGCCGGTATAGGGATAGAACAGTGTAGTTTAGTGTGGGTGCTTAGTGACAGGCTAGCAATAAAGCTGGGAAAAAGCCGAAGGGCAGTGAGATCGGATGAGTGATAACTCTCACAGTCCGCTGCTCATTGCCCCGCGGCTTTTTGACAGCTTTTTTTTATAACTTAGGCGAACGTATTCAAGGTCCGCAGCGGCGAAGGTAGGCGAGCTTAGGCGGGCGTATTGGGCCGGCGAAGGCAGAAAAGTAGACGGCTTGATAACTACCCCCCAATGTGTACATATACATGCTTCTTTATCTTATATCTGTCCATAAACCAATCACCAATACTTGGAGAGAACAATGGAAAATTAACATTTTATTACCTTATCTCTTCTATACCCCACTGGAAGTGTAATTTCTTCTACTGGCTGTGTTAACACAGCTTTCAGGGTGGGTGGGGATACCACAGGCTAAATAATCTATTTCAAATCCAATCTAAGGGTAATGGAAATACTTGTAAACTATTTAATACACTCCAGCAGGTAAAGTGGATAATTTGGAACAAATTAAAGGGTAGAACATTTTTGAGTAGACTGTCCCTTTAGTGACTGTCCCTCTGAATTATGGACAGTTTGAGGACTGTATGAATCCCATCAGGATTTCCACACAAAGTTATTGAATTTAAAAAAATTATTTTGAAATTCAGTGCTTTAAAGGGACATGGAACACAATTTTTTTCTTTTATGATTCAGATAGAACATACAATTTTTTAAAAAATAATTTCAAGTTACTTCTTTTATTATCAATTGTGCTTCATTCTCTTGGTATCCTTTATTGAAGGAGCAGCAATGCACTACTGGGAGTTAGCTGAGCGCATTGGTAAGCCAATGAAAAGGTATATTTTTGTATAGCCACCAATAAGCAGCTACCTCTCAGCTCCTGAGCCTACCTAGATATGCTTTTTCAAGAAAGGATATAGAAGGAAACATAAAATTAGATATTAGAAACTGTTTTAAATTTTATGTTCTATGATTATCTGAATCATTAAAGACATTTATTGGATTTGAGGTCCCTTTAATACTCCCTTTACTGTGTGATCATCCAGTGCCTGCCTACAGAAGCACTATATAATATGCTGAGTAGCAACAGCTGCTAGTGCAAGATGTACATCACTTTCTTCAGACAAACCTTCTGCTTACTTTCCCTGTAAGCCCTTGGTGTGATTAGGATTGATTTGGCAGAAGTTCAAAATCCTAGCATGACTCAGTAATATTAAACACAAGAGGGGGGTAAAGTGTTAGTTTTGTAATACATAGTGCGCTGCAGTTTATATATAGACCGCTCAATAGCTACACACCAAGGGCCGCTGCAGGAGAACGGTGTGTGCACAAGGGGTGCTTTACACTGTCATAAGGGGAACCTGCAGGAGAGATGCATATAATTCTCTCCCTTAGTGCAGTACAGAGTAAAAAAATAGGCAGCCTATAGTGATTTCTTAAAGGGCCAGGCACCTATTTTCTAAAAAGTGCCATAAATATTTCCCAGAGCTGCCAGGGGACTGTGAAGGGCAACAGTGTTACCTGACTATGCCCCTGATAAGACTAGTGTAGTTAGAGACCTGAAAAAAGAAAAAGGTGTGTCATGAGGAGAGCAAGCCAAGTCCTGTGTCTATGATGTACCTTTGTCAGGTACTCAAATAGCCTCTGGCCTGAGTATGTGCTGTATAAAATCACTTACTTTACACAGCACCCCTCCACTGGCTTACCTTGCATGTCAAATCCTTGTCAATGCAGCTGCAGCAGTATCCAGTAGAGAGCCCATTCAGTGCAGGTATCGGGTACCGCAGAGAATTGCAGTAGGAAATACCTGTGTCCCTCAATGGGGAGGCTAAGGATGAGTCTCCACGACGCCTGAGGGTAGTTATGGCTGAAGTCCAATAGGGAAATACTGTGCACATAACAGGGTATTCCTATGTCCCTGTATCATTCAGCTGCTGTGGAAATTATCTTCTGTCTTCTTTGTGAATCATAATTCACAGGGACTCTGGGTCTCACATTGGTCTAAGCTCCCAAATTTAAATCCATAAGCAAGTAGCTGGAAACACTTCTATTCTCCTTCTATAACTCCTACAAGGCCAAGAACAATACTCAGAGAGAGATGGGAGGGATTTTAAACTCTAATATGAGTTCTTGACCTCTTCCTAGTGTTGGAAATATAGCCCATATATTATGTGGACCATCATCATTGTATGAAATAAAGATTCATTCAGTCACCCTAAACCATTTGGGAAATCTGCTATGGTCTGATTGATGAGACAAAGGTTGAACTTTTCAGCCTAATAGTAAAAGATGTTTTTGACACAAAGCAAATAATGCTCATCGTGCAAGGAACAGCACAGCGAAGTATGGTGGTGGTGGTCGCATCATGTTTTGAGGCTGCTTCTCTTCAGCTGGGTCAGGGGCTCTTGTAAAGATCGATGGTAAATAGCTCCAAATATCAAGATATTTTGGCATAAAACCTGCTGGCCTCTTTCAGAAAGATGAAGATGGGGAGGAACTTCACATTTCACCATAACAATGACCTAAAGCACAGATCCAAGCCGACCAAGGCATGGCTTTAGAAAAAGATAATTAAAGTCTTGGAATGGCCCAGTCAGACCCAGACCTCAATCCTATTGATAACCTTTGGAATGACCTGAAGAGTTCTGTGCACAGAAGATCCCCTTATAATTTAGAGGAACATGAATTTTGAAGATCAGTGAGATAAAATTCCAAAAAGTAAATTTGCAAAGTTAATAGAGACTATATCGCAAGTCTGTAATAAATGCAAAAGGTATGTATTGTGTGTGTATGTGCGCAGGGTGTGTATGTCCGCAGTGTGTATGTGCACAGTGTGTGTATGTGTGTGTATGTTTTTTACAAGTTTATGTATGACTCTGTGAAAATTTGGAGTTGAAAAAGTGAGCTATTACATGGGACCAAAATCACTTTGTCAAAATGTTCTATATATATTTTAATTTATTTATTATTGAAATAAATGTTTACATGTATAAAAATTTAAAAAGTGTTTTAAAGGGATATGGTATATGACAAGATGTTTGACTGAGAAAGGCTCAAATGTGTATATATATATATATATATATATATATGAGTAGAGTACGTAAATGCTGTAAGTGTATATATATATATATATATCAAGGGTTAATACCAGATGAAAGATGTCCTGAATATGGGATCAGCAACACACAACCCAGCTAACTCCCCCCAAACATGAGACCAGGCTCCATCTTGAAGGTAAAAACAGAATGTCTTTATTGAGGGCTATATGCCCAGTATTTATGCCCAGATGGGGGGTTGGAAGAGATTAGATAGAGGGAAGACGCCCTTTTACAGGCTACAATAGAATTACATTACTTAACCAGATAAGCAATTAAACACAAGAAAACAATGGAGTCCTTTTTCACACCTGGCAGTCTGAACTTTGGAGCTGATTAAACAATGTGAACGCTTATCACTTAAACTTAATTACAGTAAACAATATCTGATGCCAAGAAACCTGTCTTTAGAAAATAGCTTCTCAAAGCTGAACAAAATTAACCCTTCCAGTACTGACAGAGGGGTCTGTCACACGGCTCCCTCCTGGAGGGACACTCCGGCAGACCCGGCTTGACCCTTTGGCGGGTCAACTTGGGGATGACCGGACTAAGAGGTGGTAGGAATGTCAGTTTGCTGGGACAATCCATCTGCATTCCCGTTATGAGAGAGAATTCCTGTCCGTATAAATAAGGGTTCAACTTCTTCAGTGCCCAGACCAGGGCTAAACAGTCCTTCAAAACCTCATTGGCTTCTTTATGAGTTTTTTGTACCTGCTCTTTATAGGTATCCAGAAGCCCTTCATACTGACGTAGGTTGCCCTTGAGTTGCTGCATCTCACTATGAGCCAGCGTCAGCTTCTCCTCCAGTGTTGCTAAGTTTGTCTTTAATGTTTCATGTTCCACTCTGAAGCTGGTGTTTTCTGCGGTCTGTCGGTGCAGCTTGTCTAGCAGAGATTCCTGTTCTAAACGAGCTTTTTTCTCTGCGCTCCTCTTCTCTCCCGCTAGCACTGCTACGTGATTGTTTAATGTGACCATTTCATCCTCTACTTGACTCTTCTCCTTCATCAGCGCAATTTAACCAGACTTCCACGTATCAATAGCGGATAGAGATTTACTGAGCTCAGCGTCCTGGGGCTCAGCAGCAGGTGGGTCAGTCTCTGTGGCACGGATCTGGGCATGGGTAGGCACACGGTTAATATCGGTGGGACCCATGGGAGTATAGACAGAAACAAGGGGGGCCAAGTTATTTCCAAGGAGAACATCAGCAGGTAAGTCCTTCAGTACCCCCACATTCACAGGTCTAGCGCCCACTCCCCAATCCGGGCAACAGGTAGGTGGAACACAGCGCCCCTTGCTACCCTCACAGCCACAGTGTCTCCGGTGTGCTGTTTCTCAGACACCAAGTTCTTTTGGAGCAAGGTCATGGTAGCACCAGTATCCCGTAGACCACCGACCTCCTTCCCATTCACTTTAACCAGTTGCTGGTTATCCTGGTGGGCAGCTTGCACGGGGTCCACTTCATGTAGGATGCCCCAGCACTCTTCCTCCTCTATGCAGTGGGCCACAGGCTGGGGGTTACGTGGGTTTCCGCCGGCGGGTCTCCTCCAGGACTGTGCTTGGTTCGCTGTGCTTAGGGGACACTCTGGTCTTTTGTGCCCTAGTTGTTTGCATCCAAAGCAACGAATAGGCTGTGAGTAGTCCCATGAGCCGAACTGGGCTGTCCGAGGATAGTTTGTGGCTGGAGGCTGTGTGGTAGAGTGGTGCACCGGGGGTTGGTAACTGGTAGCTGCTGGGGTGACTGGGGGTCTCTACTCCACTCTGGCAGGGGGCTTAGTGGTAGCAGTGTCCAGTTTGAGGGCATCCGTATAGTCATCTGCCAGGCGAGCAGCTTCATGCAGGGTGGAGGGTTTACGGTCCCGAACCCACTCTCTAACTCCTGCGGATATCATGTTGAAGCAATGTTCCAACAGGAATAGCTGCAGCACCTCTTCCCCGGATACGGCTTGGCACCCCGCCATCCAGTGAGCTGCTGTGCGGTGCACCTTACATGCCCACTCAACGTAGAAATCTCCAGGTAGTTTAACAGTGTCTCTGAACCGTCTTCTGTATGCTTCCGGTGTAATTGCATACCTGGAGAGCAGAGCCTCTTTTAGAGCATTATAATCCCCGACTTCCTCATCTGAAATGGCCTGAAAAGTCTTGCTGACCCGGCCGGATAATTTTCCGGATAATATCATGACCCAGTCCTCTGTGGGTACCTTGTGTAGGGCACATTGCCTCTCAAAATCCCCAAGGTACTCATCAATCTCTCCTTCTGTTTCCAGGAAGTTTTTAAAAGCTGCAAAATGTACTTTTCTCTTTTCCACTGGGGTTGCTGTGACTTGGGCTGCTGCAGAGCTGCTTTGGCGAAGTAGGTTGGCCTCCACAGCGGCTATGACCCGGTAGATAATTTCTGTAGTCGGGTTGGGGCCATAATGTGCCAGTCTTATTTTAACCGCCCGGTCAAAGCTTGCTTCTTCGGGGGTTCTGTCTGATATGCTGAGCCCATTGGTTCCTTTGGTCCCTGGTACTCCATCCATCTCATGACTAAGGGGTATTGCCCCTGAAACGTTGTGTCTTCTTTATCTGATCCTGTAGCAATAAAATCTTGGATTATATGAGAAATTTTTCCTCCTTCTTTTACTTTTGCATTTTGATATTGGAGTGTGGCAGTCACTCTGAGGGAATATTCTCACCACTTTGAGGACTTCCGGTCAGTATTGTAATAATCTGCCTCTTCCTGAGGTTACTGGCTTGTCGGCCCCGTTGTTCTAGCAGGTCTTTAAGGGTAGCTCTTTTCAGCCTTTCATTTGGTACTCTCATTAGGTCTGGATGTGTAGTTGCTCTTCTGGGCAATGAGGATCATCCTGTCGCTTGCCACCAATTGTTACGGTATCACCCAGATATCAAGGGTTAGTACCAGATGAAAGATGTCCTGAATATGGGATCAGCAACACACATCCCAGCTAACTCCCCCCAAACATGAGACCAGGCTCCATCTTGAAGGTAAAAACAGAATGTCTTTATTGAGGGCTATATGCCCAGTATTTATGCAGAACTCCCTAAGGAGACCAGATGGGGGGTTGGAAGAGATTAGATAGAGGGAAGACGCCCTTTTACAGGCTACAATAGAATTACATTACTTAACCAGATAAGCAATTAAACACAAGAAAACAATGGAGTCCTTTTTCACACCTGGCAACCTGAACTTTGGAGCTGATTAAACAATGTGAACGCTTATCACTTAAACTTAATTACAGTAAACAATATCTGATGCCAAGAAACCTGTCTTTAGAAAATAGCTTCTCAAAGCTGAACAAAGTTAACCCTTCCAGTACTGACAGAGGGGTCTGTCACACGAGGCCCTCCCGCATCGCAAACACTATAATAAAAATATTAACCCATAATCTGCCGCTTCGGACATTGCCGCCACTTAAAAAATGTATTAACCCCTATTCCACCGCTCCCCGACATTGTCGCCACTATAATAAACCTATTAACTCCTAAACCACTGCACTACTGCATCACAAACACTATTTAAAGATTATTAACCCCTAATCTGCCGTCCGCCCACACCGCAGCTATAATAAACCTATTAACCACTAAACGAAGCCCCCCACAGCGAAATATAATAAAATAAAGTATTAACCCCTAAACCTCTGGCCTCCCACATCACTAACTGTACATAAATATATTAACCCCTAAACCTAACCCTAACGTAACCTTTACCCTAAGCATAACCCTAACCCTAACACCCCCTAACTTAAATATAATTAAAATAAAGCTAAATAAACGTTACAATTATTACCTAAATAATTCCTATTTAAAACTAAATACATACTTACCTGTAAAATAAAACCCAAGCTAGCTACAATATAACTAATAGTTATATTGTAGCTATCTTATGCCTAGATTTAGAGTTGGGCGGTAGCTGTGAAAACCAGCGTTAGAGGCTCCTAATGCTGGTTTTTACCGCCCTCTGGTATTTGGAGTCAGTCAGGAAAGGGTCTAACGCTCACTTTACAGCCGCGACTTTTCCATACCACAGATCCCCCTACGCTATTTGCGTATCCTATCTTTTCAATGGGATCTTTCTAATGCCGGTATTTAGAGTCGTGGCTGAAGTGAGCATTAGAAATCTGACGACAAAACTCCAGTCGCAGAAAAAAGTCAGTAGTTAAGAGCTTTCTGGGCTAACGCCGGTTCATAAACCTCTTAACTACTGTGCTCTAAAGTACACTAACACCCATAAACTACCTATGTACCCCTAAACCAAGGTCCCCCCACATCGCCGCCACTTGATTAAATTTTTTTAACCCCTAATCTGCCGAACGCCACCTACGTTATACTTATGTACCCCTAATCTGCTGCCCCTAACACCGCCGACCCCTATATTATATTTATTAACCCCTAACCTGCCCCCCACAATGTCGCCGCCAGCTACCTACAATAATTAACCCCTAATCTGCTGACCGCAAAGTGCCGCCAGCTAAGTTATCCCTATGTACCCCTAATCTGCTGCCCCTAACACCGCCGACCCCTATATTATATTTATTAACCCCTAATCTGCCCCCTACAACGTCGCCTCCACCTACCTACACTTATTAACCCCTAATCTGCCGAGCGGACCGCACCGCTACTATAATAAAGTTATTAACCCCTAATCCGCCTCACTCCCGCCTCAATAACCCTATAATAAATAGTATTAACCCCTAATCTGCCCTCCCTAACATCGCCGACACCTAACTTCAAACATTAACCCCTAATCTGCCGACCGGAGCTCACCTCTATTCTAATAAATTTTTTAACCCCTAAAGCTAAGTCTAACCCTAACACTAACACCCCCCTAAATTAAATATAATTTAAATCTAACGAAATAAATTAACTCTTATTATATAAATTATTCCTATTTAAAGCTAAATACTTACCTGTAAAATAAACCCTAATATAGCTACAATATAAATAATAATTATATTGTAGCTATTTTAGGATTAATATTTATTTTACAGGCAACTTTGTATTTATTGTAATCAGGTACAATAGCTATTAAATAGTTAATAACTATTTAATAGCTAAAATAGTTAAAATAATTACAAAATTACCTGTAAAATAAATCCTAACCTAAGTTACAATTAAACCTAACACTACACTATCAATAAATTAATTAAATAAAATACCTACAATTATCTACAATTAAACCTAACACTACACTATCAATAAATTAATTAAATACAATATCTACAAATAAATACAATGAAATAAACTAAATAAAGTACAAAAAATAAAAAAGAACTAAGTTACAAAAAATAAAAAAATATTTACAAACATTAGAAAAATATTGCAACAATTTTAAACTAATTACACCTACTCTAAGCCCCCTAATAAAATAACAAAGACCCCCAAAATAAAAAAATGCCCTACCCTATTCTAAATTAAAAAAGTTCAAAGCTCTTTTACCTTACCAGCCCTGAACAGGGCCCTTTGCAGGGCATGCCCCAAAGAATTCAGCTCTTTTGCCTGTAAAAAAAACACATACAATACCCCCCTCTCCAACATTACAACCCACCACCCACATACCCCTAATCTAACCCAAACCCCCCTTAAATAAACCTAACACTAAGCCCCTGAAGATCTTCCTACCTTATCTTCACCATACCAGGTTCACCGATCCGTCCTCGGAAGTCTTGATCCAAGCCTCGGAAGTGTTGATCCAAGCCCAAGCGGGGGGGCTGAAGAGTGACGTCCATCCTCGGGCTGAAGTCTGGATCCAAGCGGCGGCTGAAGAAATCCATCATCGGGCTGAAGTCGGAAGTCCATCATCGGGATGAAGTCTTCTATCAAGCAGCATCTTCAATCTTCTTTCTTCTGGAGTGGAGCCATCTTCTTCCCAGCCAACGCGGATCCATCCTCTTCTAACGACGCCTACTAGCCGAATGACGGTTCCTTTAAATGACGTCATCCAAGATGGCGTCTGTCGAATTCCGATTGGCTGATAGGATTCTATCAGCCAATCGGAATTAAGGTAGGAAAATTCTGATTGGCTGATGGAATCAGCCAATCAGATTCAAGTTCAATCCGATTGGCTGATCCGATCAGCCAATCAGATTGAGCTCGCATTCTATTGGCTGTTCCGATCAGCCAATAGAATGCGAGCTCAATCTGATTGGCTGATCGGATCAGCCAATCGGATTGAACTTGATTCTGATTGGCTGATTCCATCAGCCAATCAGAATTTTCCTACCTTAATTCCGATTGACTGATAGAATCCTATCAGCCAATCGGAATTCGAGGGACGCCATCTTGGATGACGTCCCTTAAAGGAACCGTCATTCGTCGGGAAGTCGTCGGAAGAAGAAGATGGGTCCGCGGTGGAGGTCTTCAAGATGGAGCCGGTCGTCATCGGATGAAGATAGAAGATGCCGCTTGGATCAAGATGGTTGCCGGTCTATCGCCTCTTCTTCCCGGATAGGATGAAGACTTTGGAGCCTCTTCTGGACCTCTTCAGCCGCCGGATGATGGATGTCTAGCCCACGCTTGGGCTTGGATGAAGATTTCGGAGCCTGGAACGATCGGTGATACCTGGCATGGTGAAGACAAGGTAGGAAGATCTTCAGGGGCTTAGTGTTAGGTTTATTTAAGGGGGGTTTGGGTTAGATTAGGGGTATGTGGGTGGTGGGTTGTAATGTTGGGGGGGGTATTGTATGTTTTTTTTTACAGGCAAAAGAGCTGAATTCTTTGGGGCATGCCCCACAAAAGGTCCTTTTAAGGGCTGGTAAGGTAAAAGAGCTTTGAACTTTTGTAATTTAGAGAAGGGTAGGGCATTTTTTTATTTTGGGGGTCTTTGTTATTTTATTAGGGTAGGTGTAATTAGTTTAAAAATTTTATTAGAGTAGGTGTAATTAGTTTAAAATTGTTGTAATTTGTTTCTAATGTTTGTAAATATTTTTTTATTTTTTGTAACTTAGTTCTTTTTTATTTTTTGTACTTTAGTTAGTTTATTTCATTGTATTTATTTGTAGATATTGTATTTAATTAATTTATTGATAGTGTAGTGTTAGGTTTAATTGTAGGTAATTGTAGGTATTTTATTTAATTAATTTATTGATAGTGTAGTGTTAGGTTTAATTGTAACTTAGGTTAGGATTTATTTTACAGGTAATTTTGTAATTATTTTAACTATTTTAGCTATTAAATAGTTCTTAACTATATAATAGCTATTGTACCTGGTTAAAATAAATACAAAGTTACCTGTAAAATAAATATAAATCCTAAAATAGCTATAATATAATTATAATTTATATTGTAGCTATATTAGGGTTTATTTTACAGGTAAGTATTTAGCTTTAAATAGGAATAATTTATTTAATAAGAGTTAATTTATTTCATTAGATTTAAATTATATTTAACTTAGGGGGGTGTTAGGGTTAGACTTAGCTTTAGGGGTTAATCCATTTATTACAGTAGCGGCGAGATTCGGTCGGCAGATTAGGGGTTAATAATTGAAATTAGGTGTCGGCGATGTTAGGGAGGGCAGATTAGGGGTTAATACTATTTATTATAGGGTTATTGAGGCGGGAGTGTGGCGGATTAGGGGTTAATAACTTTATTATAGTAGCGGTGTGGTCCGCTCGGCAGATTAGGGGTTAATAAGTGTAGGCAGGTGGAGGCGACGTTGAGGGGGGCAGATTAGGGGTTAATAAATATAATATAGGGGTCGGCGGTGTTAGGCGCAGCAGATTAGGGGTACATAGCTATAATGTAGGTGGCAGCGGTGTACGGAGCGGCAGATTAGGGGTTAATAATAATATGCAGGGGTCAGCGATAGCGGGGGCGGCAGATTAGGGGTTAATAAGTGTAAGGTTAGGGGTGTTTAGACTCTGGGTTCATGTTAGGGTGTTAGGTGCAGACTTAGGAGGTGTTTCCGCATAGCAAACAATGGGGCTGCGTTAGGAGCTGAACGCTGCTTTTTTGCAGGTGTTAGTTTTTTTTTTAGCTCAAACAGCCCCATTGTTTTCTATGGGGGAATCATGCACAAGCACGTTTTTGAAGATGGCCGCGTCCGTAAGAACCGCTGGTATCGAGAGTTGAAGTGGCGGTAAATTATGCTCTACGCTCCTTTTTTGGAGCCTAACGCAGCCATTCTGTGAACTCTAAATACCAGCGGTATTTAAAAGGTGCGGCCAGAAAAAAGCACGTGTAGCTAATGCACCCCTTTGGCCGCAAAACTCTAAATCTAGGCGTTAGGTTTTATTTTTATTTCACAGCTAAGTTTGTATTTATTTTAACTAGGTAGACTAGTTAGTAAATATTTATTAACTATTTAATAACTACCTCGCTAAAATAAATACAAACTTACCTGTAAAATAAAACCTAACCTGCCTTACACTAAAACCTAACATTACAATCAAATAAAATAAATTAAATTAATTAAATACAATTATCTAAATTACAAAAAAAAATAAACACTAAATTACACAAAATAAAAAGCAAAATTATCAAAAATAAAAACGAATATGTAAAAGTATTTGATTTGTGTCTAAATGTCGGATTGTTATTCTTTCTTTATTAATCTTTTATATAAGCTTCAAATGATACAGTTGTATTCTTGTTGTCTTTTTTTTTTCCTTTTTGACTTTGTATCTATACATTTCGACCTTTAATAATAAAAAACAAATATTTAAAAAAATAAATAAAAACAAATTACACCTAATCTAATAGCCCTAGCAAAATAAAAAAGCCCACCCAAAATAAAAAAAAACCCTAACCTAAACTAAACTACCAATGGCCCTTAAAAGGGCCTTTTGCGGGGCATTGCCCCAAAGAAATCAGCTCTTTTACCTGTAAAAAAAATACAGACAACCCCCAACAGTAAAACCCACCACCCAACCAACCAACACCCCCAACAACACCCGCGGAGAGGGTTCATCTTCAAGACATCCGGCGTGGAGAATCCTCTTCTTACGAAATCCACTTTAGAATGACGTTTCATTGTAGGATTGAGCTCTCATTGTATTGGCTGATTGGAGCAGCCAATAGGATGAAAGCTCAATCCTATTGGTGTTAACTATTTACTATTACTATTTACTATTTACTAACTAGTCTACCTAGTTAAAATAAATACAAACTTACCTGTGAAATAAAAATAAAACCTTAGATAGCTACAATGTAACTGTTCATTATATTTTAGCTAGCTTATGTTTTATTTTATAGGTAAGTATGTATTTAGTTTTAAATAGGTTATTTAGGTAATAATTGTAAGTTTTATTTAGATTTATTTTAATTATATTTAAGTTAGTGGGGGTTAGGATTAGATTCAGGGTTACATTAGGGTTAGGTTTAGGGGTTAATATATTTATGTAGTGTTAGTGATGTGGGCATATTAGGGGTTAATAAGGGTAATGTAGGTGGCGGCGATGTTAGGGACAGCAGATTAGGGGTTAATAACTGTATGTAGGTGTAGGCAATGTCGGGGGCCGCAGATTAGGGGTTAATAACTATAATGTAGGTGGCAGCGATGTTAGGGGCAGCAGATTAGGGGTGTTTAGATGTGGGGTTTATGTTAGGGTGTTAGGTTTAAACATAACTTTTTCTTTCCCCATAGACATCAATGGGGCTGCGTTACGGAGCTTTTGTTTCCACGATCGCAGGTGTTAGGCTTCTTTTTTGCCGACTCTCCCCATTGATGTCTATGGGGAAATCGTGCACGAGCACATCAAAGCAGCACTTGTATTTCGGTGCGTAATGGAGCTCAATGCCACCATATCGCCCGCACAAGCCTACTTTTTGTAAACACTTTTGTGGCAGTCTTTAATTTCCCTATAGCGCTCAAAACTCGTAATCTAGCTGATTGTTGATCTATCTATTCATATAAATACATACAAAACATTGAAATCGACTGCACTCAATGGGGCCGATTTAACGCTATAGCGGATCATGTCCACCGCACATCGATAAATGCCAACAGCCTGCAATGCTGCCCCCTGCAGATTGGCCACTAGCAGGGGGTGTCAATCAACCCAATCGTATGTGATTGGGCGGATTGATGTTAGCCGCCTAAGACCGCTGCTTCTTAACTCCTGTTTCTCGCAGGCCCGGTGCTTGCACAAGGCAAGATAGGCAACCGCCTAAGTAAAATACATTTTTAAAAAAAATATTTTTTAGACTTTTCAGTGGCGGAACTTCCAGGGTCCCAAAGGTCACATAAACCATTTGTTGTGGCCACTGGGCCCTGGAGATCCGCCACTTGCCTTCTAATTCCCTCTAAGGTGCCTCAGTCAGTGACGGTATAAGCTCCTCCTTCTCCAACGCGTGCGTGGCACTCTGTTACCTTATCCTGACCACTCATCCCTCTCCCCGGCGGCAAACCGGCTTTCACTGTCTGTTACACTACTGAGCTGCGCATACAGTCAGTGTGTACAGTCTCAGACAGTCCGGTTATTGGGGCTTCAACTTCATCAAGATGATGATGATCGGCGTCGCAAACCCTGCTCCTCCAGCCTTCTTTTCTGGTGGCACTGTGAGTACCGGGTTGTTAGGCATTGATACACATGCTAGGGTAGGACGGAGGATGTCTGTATGAAAGGACAAGCATGTCTTTGTATAATAAAACTGGCTTAGTTATAATAAGAAGTTGGCTATGTGTAAGACACTGAAGGTAGAATTAGAAATCAGAAGGAAGCAGGGTGAGGTGAGCATGTGCTTTTAATAAGGAAAATAGGTGGTTACTTTTTTTTCCATGAAGGACATCGTAAGGAGGATCATTACACATGTAGAGACAGAAATCATGCTGTATTAGTGGCTTGTGTATGCTACAATTACATTTGCCATACTGGCCATTAGCCA
Organism: Bombina bombina; assembly: GCF_027579735.1. Lineage (NCBI taxonomy): Eukaryota > Metazoa > Chordata > Amphibia > Anura > Bombinatoridae > Bombina > Bombina bombina. The sequence continues at coordinate 422,136,842 of NC_069505.1, forward strand.
ATTTTATTCTTCTATGTGACACAGACTCCATTTTCCAATTCCAATCTCCAACCAATTTCCCCTGTGCAGAGTAGTGCATGGACACTGGAAGGAGAGAAGGGAGGGGGTAGCTGGCTGGAATTGATTCATGCAGGTTACAACACAGTGCAAACATGTGGCAAAGTCTACACTGTTTGGCTGATTAGTTTTGTTTTAATGCCATTAGGGAACTTGAGCTGTGTCAGTGATGTGAGTACCTGCTGTGGGATGGCAAGGTGTCCTTACTTATATATGTATACCCATACCCTGCTATATATAGTATGTGTGTATATATATATATATATATATATATATAATGGCATCTATTTATCAAGCCGTCAACTTACTTGCATTCGACGGCACCAATACGCTCGCCTAAGATCGCCTAACATCGCTGCCGCTGACCTGAATACGTTCTCCAAAATTATCAAAAAAGCTGTCAAAAAGCTGCGCACCAAGTACGGTGCGAAGAGCAGCGGACTGTTGTTAATTAACAGTCATCGATCTCGCTGCTTTTCTGCTTTTTTACAGCTTTCTTGGTACCCTGTCACTAAACACCCACACTATACTATACTGTTTACCCCCTATACCGCCACTCCCGGAGCCTACCGCAACTCTAATAAATGTATTAACCCCTAAACCGCCGCTCATGGACCCGCCGCAACTAAAGTGTTTAACCTCTAAACCACCCCTCCCGGAGCCCACCACCACCTACATTATACTTATTAACCCCTAATCTTCCGCCCCTACACCGCCGCAATCTACATTATATTTATTAACCCCTAATCTGCCCCCCTACACCGCCGCCACCTACATTATATTTATTAGCCCCTAATCTGCTGCCCCCAACGTCGCCCCCACTATATTAAATTTACTAACCCCTAAACCTAAGTCTAACCCCAACCCTAACACCCCCTAACTTAAATTATCTAAAGTACAAAAAAACAAACACTAAATTACAGAAAAAAATAAACAAAGTACAAGATTTTTAAACTAATTACACCTAATCTAATCCCCCTAACGAAATAAACCCCCCCCAAAATAAAAAAAAGCCCTACCCTACACTAAATTACAAATAGCCCTTAAAAGGGCCTTTTGCGGGGCATTGCCCCAAAGTAGTCAGCTCTTTTACCTGTAGAAAAAAAATACAACCCCCCTGACATTAAAACCCACCACCCACACAACCAACCCTACTCTAAAACCCACCCAATCCCCCCTTAAAAAAACCTAACACTAACCCCTTGAAGATCACCCTACCTTGAGAAGTCTTCACCCAACCGGGCCAAAGTCCTCAAGGAAGCCGGCAGAAGTGGTCCTCCAGACGGGCAGAAGTGTTATGTTCCATTACTCCTTAACTACCTTGTTACGGACATTCCACCTTAAACAATAGGAACTGTTGTCTCTCCCTGTTAAAAGGGCTCCTCCTCCTTTACCACACTGCTGGTTTATTGAAGTTATTCCAAGTTACCTCAGGCATCAGGTTGTTGTTACATTTTCTCTTTCCAGCTGGCAAATACTGCAATTGTAACTGCAGCACGGACTTCTGCTGACGTCATCTCTAGCTTCCCGGCATTTCCCCTCTTAGAGTGCGTCTCCGTCATTCCGTACACTGCTGGTCTGTACACAGGGAGATCGTCGCATCTTTTAACCGGACTGACTCCGACTCCGGTTACAGTACTACTCAGCTTACTTGCCCATTATCAGGAGACTGTGCGTACCGGACGACTGCACACGTTCCCACAGGTACTGTAAACTTAATTACCAGCAGAGTATTCAGGCGCAGTTGATTCTTCCTATGGACTTGTAACTAAAACTTGTCTTTCCTGCACGTGTGTAATAATTGGCACAACTTGTAACATTTGCTCAAGGGGTTTACTTTCATCGTCCTCTTAAAACTTGCAACCAGTTGTAACTGCCTCAATAAATCTGTGGTTATATTTCTTGTATTCTCCACTTACATCAGAGGCTATAACAGATTCATTAGCAGTAGAAGTGTTTGCGTTACTGTAAACAATCTATTACTTCTGGGACAACCTAAACTTTTAAAGGGAAATACCTGTCCAAGCCTAACCCTGCTCCATAGCTCATAGCACGATATTAAAGAAACGTAACATAACATAATAAACCAGCCATAACATATCATGGATCCTGGGGATCTTGCCTCACAAGTACACAGCCTAACCCAACAAATGGAGAATCTCTCACAAGCCTTCAGGGACTTGCAGGGGGACAATCAGAATCTCAGAGCCTGTCTTAGTGAGGCTCTCACTGCTAAAGGTACAGAACCACAGGCATCCCTACCTGAGAAATTCACTGGGGATAGAACCAGTTTCAAGCAATTCAGGAATGCTTGCTTACTATTGTTTGAACTCAGACCTAAAACCTATCCCACCGATAGGATTAAAGTCCTTACTATTCTCTCTTACATGAGGGGTGAACCTCGGGCATGGGATGATTCTCTATATGAGACCCATGACCCCATCCTGAATTCTCTTGATGGGTTCTTGAATGCACTCTCCCACTTATATGACGACCCATACCGCCAATTAACGACTGAGACTAAGCTCAGGGCTCTCAAACAAAACAAGTTCCCAGTGGAACAATACATCACCCAGTTCAAAATCTGGGCTAGGGATTCCTTATGGAATGAGATCTCCCTGAGAAACCAGTTCAGGCTAGGACTTTCTGGCGAAATAAAAGACGAATTATCCAGGACCTTTATGCCGCCTGCATTTGTATAGACAGACGTATAAGAGAGAGGAAGTTAGAGAAAGCTATGACCTCGTACCCAGTTCGTAAGTCATCTCCCCTACCATCTTTTCACTCCGCAAGTTCAGATCAACCCATGGAGATTGGGTTTCTTAGGGGACCTCTCAGAGAGAGATCACAACGTAAATCCCTGAACCTATGTATGTATTGCGCCGCACATAACCATATAGTTAAGGACTGCCCTCTCCTTCTGAAGCAGAAAGTCAGTAAGTTTTCTCCATTTCCTCATTTGTCCCAACTAAAAAGTAACTCATCAGCTAACCTAATGCTACCATTCATTTAACAGTGGGACCATCACAGCCTCAAGACTGAAGCTATCGTCGACACAGGAGCATGTGGAAACTTCATCAATATTAATTTGGTTAAATGTAATAAAATTCCTATTCTTTCTAGAAGCAACCCCCAGTCTCTGAGAGTCATTGATGGTACAATGAAAAATAGATTTCCAGCCTCCAAGTAATAGTTAAAAGACCTTTATTATCTTTTTACAGGGTCCATAAAGAAAATCCAACAACGTTTCAAACCACCAACTGGTTCTTAGTCATGTCTAATTACCTATGTACAGTTGTGCCTTTTATACCTGACAAGTATCTGTCAGTCTATTCAACACTGCCATCTCGTGGACTTGTTATAAAATACATGTGTTAAAATACAAATAAAGATATTACCAAAATTATTTTCCTTGTCTATTTTGTATATATCACATGTATATGTTAAAACTATTTTCTAATAAAATAAAATAACAAACCTTTACACACTACTAAAATCAAAATCATGCAACAACAGGTTTAGCTTAACAAATTAAACTTTTGCAATAATAATTTTGCAGAGATAATTTTTCTTAAAGAAACCAATCAAAATCTTTATTGAGACCCTTGGGTTCTAAAGTGTTTAATTTATTTATCCAGAACATTTCTCTTCTTTTCAATATAAGTTCCCTGTCACCTCCTCTCCTGGGTTTATCTATCTGTTCTATCACTTGGAACCGTAGTTGACTTATGTTATGTCCCATGGAGAGGAAGTGACAGGAAACTGGGTCACCCTTATTATTCATCCTAATGTTAGATTTATGTTCTGTTATTCTTGTCCTGACCTCCCTACTCGTTTCTCCAATATAAATTCTGGCACATGGACATTACTTCTACATGTTAAATTTTTCTTGATTTGGTATTTTGTTCCATTTATTGGGTGGAAAAAATTATTACCTTTAATTATAGAACTGCAATGGCTACAATGTAACATGGGTAGCAACCAGTTTTATCAAATTGTTAATTTGTAATACTTTATTTTTGTCAGTGGGTTTAGTATATAGATCTGTTTTTAGTCATTGATGGTACTAATCTCCCTTCAGGTCCGATAACTCATCAGACGGTTCCCATCACACTCTCTACCATAGAAGGGCACACTGAGTCACTATCTTTTGACATTATCTCATCTCCTATCTATCCTTTGGTCTTGGGAATCTCTCGGTTACGTCTACATGAGCCTCTTATTGATTGGAAAACCCTTTCTCTTTCTTTTCCATCACAATTTTGTTGTTCAACCTGTTTTCCAACTACCACTTTACTAGCTACGATCACTCCTACTGTACCTACTGAGTATGCTGATTTTTCTAACGTATTTGATAGAAAGGTTGCCAACACGCTCCCTTCTCACAGACCCTATGACTGCCCTATAGACCTTCTTCCTGGTACTACTGTCCCTTATGGGCATATCTACCCACTTTCTAAACCCTAGTTAGCTCATCTCAAAAACTATATTGTTAAATTTAAGAAAAGGGTTTATTCGCCCCTTCCACATCCCCAGCAGTAGTGATGTCGCGAACTTAAAATTTTCCGTTCAAGAACGACGGACTCAAACTTCCACAACTGTTCGTGAACGGGCGAACCGGGCAAACCGCCATTAACTTCAATAAGCAGGCAAATTGTAAAACCCACAGGGACTCTTTCTGGCCACAATAGTGATGGAAAAGTTGTTTCAAGGGGACTAACACCTGGACTGTGGCATGCCGGAGGGGGATCCATGGCAAAACTCCCACGGAAAATTACATAGTTGATCAGAGTCTGGTTTTAATCCATAAATCACATAACATTCCTAAATTGTTTGGAACAACTTGCTTTAAAACATCAGGTATGATGTTGTTTCGATCAGGTAGTGTAAGGGTTACGCCCGCTTCACAGTGACAGACCAAACTCCCCGTTTAACGCACCGCAAACAACCGCAAACAGTCCATTTGCACAACCACGAGATCGATAGATTTGATAGATAGATACATAGATTACATAGATCAATAGATGCAATATACATTTGATAGATACCAATTACATAGATCAAAAGATGCAATATACATTTGATAGATACGAATTACATAGATCAAAAGATGCAATTTACATTTGATAGATACGAATTACATAGATCAAAAGATGCAATATACATTTGATAGATACGAATTACATGGATCAAAAGATGCAATATACATTTGATAGATACGAATTACATCAATAGATGCAATATACATTTGATAGATACGAATTACATAGATCAAAAGATGCAATATACATTTGATAGATATGAATTACATAGATCAATAGATGCAATATACATTTAATAGATACAAATTCCATAGATCAATACATGCAATATACATTTGATAGATACGAATTACATAATCAAAAGATGCAATATACATTTAATAGATACAAATTCCATAGATCAATACATGCAATATACATTTGATAGATACGAATTCCATAGATCAATAGATGCAATATACATTTGATAGATACGAATTGCATAGATCAATAGATGCAATATACATTTGATAGATACGAATTGCATAGATCAATAGATGCAATATACATTTGATAGATACGATTGATAGTTAGATACATTTGATAGATAAATAGCTCATTTGAAAGATATATAATTTCCCAGGCAGAGAATTACAAAGATGTGCGTTCTGGGACCCATGGTAAGGTTACTTCCTTTTGCACAATCAAGTATACCAGTTGCAGAGGTTCTGACCCTGCATTCTGGCTGCACCTCTCCCTGCAAGAGAGATCTGTTACAGAGTCTGTGGGCCTCTATGCAAAGAGCTGGCCTGCTTGATAGGAGCACAAGGCAGATCAAAAGATGCAATATACAATATACATTTGATAGGTGCGAATAACATAGATCAAAAGATGCAATATACATTTGATAGGTACGAATAACATAGATCAAAAGATGCTATATACATTTGATCGGTACAAATTACAGAGATCAATAGATGCAAAATATATTTGATTGATACGATTGATAGTTATATAATTTCCCTGACAGAGTATAACAATAAAACATGAGGGCTGTGACCCATGGTAAGGTTACTTCCTTTTGCACAATCGAGTATACCAGTTGCAGAGGTTCTGACCCTGCATTCTGGCTGCACCTCTCCCTGCAAGAGAGATCTGTTACAGAGTCTGTGGGCCTCTATGCAAAAAGCTGGCCTGCCTGAAAGGAGCAGCAAAGCAGATCAAAAGATGCAATATACATTTGATAGGTACGAATAACAGATCAAAAGATGCAATATACATTTGATCGATACGAATTACAGAGATCAATAGATGCAATATATATTTGATTGATACGATTGATAGTTATATAATTTCCCTGACAGAGTATAACAATAAAACATGCGTTCTGGGACCCATGGTAAGGTTACTTCCTTTTGCACAATAGAGTACAGGTATGGCATCGATTTTAGGAACCGGGAGATGGAAAAAGATGCTTTGACACCCAGTACAGGTCGTTCTCCTTCAGCCTTTTTATACGGGTGTCCCCGACCCTCAACAGGCACAACAGCATGAAATACCACATATGCCATCCTTTTGCACAATAGAGTACAGGTATGGCATCGATTTTAGGAACCCAGAGATAATTTTTAGGAACAGGGAGATGGAAAAAAATGCTTTGACACCCAGTACAGGTCGTTCTCCTTCAGCCTTTTTATACGGGTGTCACCGACCCTCAACAGGCACAACAGCATGAAATACCACATATGCCATCCTTTTGCACAATCGAGTACAGGTATGGCATTGATTTAAGGAACCTGGAGACAATTTTTAGGAAGGAACCGGGAGATGGAAAAAGATGCTTTGACACCCAGTACAGGTCGTTCTCCTTCAGCCTTTTTATATGACAGTCCACGACCCTCAACATGCACAACAGCAATAAATACCACATATGCCATCCTTTTGCACAATCGATTACAGGTATGGCATCAATTTAGGAACCCGGAGATAATATTTAGGAACCGGGAGATGGAAAAAGATGCTTGGTCAGTCCTCCTACTTCAAATTTGGGGCACTGCGCGTGCAATCTACTGTGCCACCAGATATGAGTGGTGTGTTAAGTAGTACTATTCTTAACAGTTTAATCACTGTTATGTGCCTTTTTTTTTGGTTTGTGTTTTGTAGCCACAGTGCAGCACCAGAGGCCAGAAAAATTAGGCATGTACAAATGCCTGAAAAATAAGGTATTGTTGCAGCCGCTGCTACAGAAAAATTGATGTTTGTTTGACAGTTATAAAGTGCCCTAAAACATTGCGGCTTGAACCTTAGTTGTTGGCGGATAAGTCACGCAAGTCATCCGGCATTCAAAGATAAAATACAGCAGCGTGTGTACCATTTGTAGCCCAAGGCAGCTCATCTCATCAGGCCTTTTTTACTCTAATGTATCGCACAATGTCAGTCCCTTCGGGATCCATCCCTCATTCATTTTAATAAAGGTGAGATAATCAATACTTTTTTGACCTAGGCGACTTCTCTTCTCAGTGACAATACCTCCTGCTGCACTGAAGATCCTTTCTGACAGGACACTTGAAGCGGGGCAGGCCAGAAGTTCAATTGCAAATTGGGATAGCTCAGGCCACAGGTCAAGCCTGCATACCCAGAAGTCAAGGGGTCCATCGCTCCTCAGAGTGTCGAGATCCGCAGTTAATGCGAGGTAGTCTGCTACCTGTCGGTTGAGTCTTTCTCTGAGGCTGGATCCCGAAGGGCTGTGGCTTTGCATAGAAGTTAAAAATGTCTGCATGTCCTCCATCAACAACACGTCTGGAAAGTGTCCTGTCTTTACCGGCGTGGTCGTGGTAGGAGGAGGATTACTTTCATCTCTTCCCCTGTTAGATTCCCGTTGTGCTGTGACATCACCCTTATACGCTGTGTAAAGCATACTTTTTAATTTATTTTTTAACTGCTCCATCCTTTCCGACTTGTGGGAATTCGGTAACATTTCAGTAACTTTATGCTTATACCGGGGGTCTAGTAGCGTGGACACCCAGTACAGGTCTTTCTCCTTCAGCATTTTTATACGGGGGTCCCTCAACAGGCACGACAGCATGAAAGACCCCATTTGCACAAGGTTGGATGCAGAGCTAATCATGTCCCGTTCCTCGTCCTCACTGATCTCACTGAAGGTATCTTCTTCCCCCAGCCACGTACAACACCACGGGTACCAGAGAGGTGACAACAACGAGCACCCTGAGATGCCTGTTGTGCTTGGTCTTCCTCCTCCTCCTCAAAGCCACATTCCTCCTCTGACTCCTCTTCCTCACAATCCTCTTCCTGCGTTGCCGCTGGTCCAGCAAGCGATGCTGATAAGGCTGTTTCTGGTGGTGATGGAGACCACAACTCTTCCTCTTCCTCTTCACGCTCATCTATGGCCTGATTCAGCACTCTTCACAGGGCACACTCCAGGAAGAAAACAAATGGTATGATGTCGCTGATGGTGCCTTCGGTGCAACTGACTAGGTTTGTCACCTCCTCAAAAGGATGCATGAGCCTACAGGCATTGCGCATGAGCGCCCAGTAACGTGGCAAAAAAATCCCCAGCTCCCCAGAGGCTGTCCTAGCACCCCGGTCATACAAATACTTGTTAACAGCTTTTTCTTGCTGTAGCAGGCGGTCGAACATTAGGAGTTTTGAATTCCAACGTGTCGGGCTGTCACAAATCAAGGGCCTCACTGGCAGGTTGTTTCGCTGCTGGATATCAGACAAGTGCGCCATGGCCGTGTAGGAACGCCTGAAATGGCCACACACCTTCCTGGCCTGTTTCAGGACATCCTGTAAGCCTGGGCACTTATGCACAAAGCGTTGTACAATCAAATTACACACATGTGCCATGCACGGCACATGTGTCAACTTGCCCAATTTCAATGCCGCCACCAAATTACTTCCGTTGTCAGAAACAACTTTGCCAATCTCCAGTTGGTGCGGAGTCAGCCACTGATCCACCTATGCGTTCAGGGCGGACAGGAGTGCTGGTGCGGTGTGACTCTCGGCTTTCAGGCAAGTCAACCCCATGATGGCGTGACACTGCTCTATCCGGGATGTTGAATAGTACCTGGAGAGCTGGAGGGGTTCCGTTGATGTGGAGCAAGACGCAGCAGCAGAAGAGGACTCAGCCGAGGAAGAGGTTATGGAAGAGGATGGAGTAGGAGGAGTAGAGGAGGTAGCAGCAGGCCTGCCTGCAAGTCGTGGCAGTGTCACCAACTCCTCTGCAGAGCCACGCATTCCATGCTTTTCAGCCGTCAGCAGGTTTACCCAATGCGCAGTGTAGGTTATATACCTGCCCTGACCATGCTTTGCAGACCAGCTATCAGTGGTCAGATGGATCCTTGCCCCAACGCTGTGTTCCAGACATGCCATTACTTCCTTTCGCACAATCGAGTACAGGTTGGGGATTGCCTTTTGTGAAAAGAAATTTCGGCCGGGTACCTTCAACTGCGGTGTCCCAAGAGATACAAATTTTTTGAATGCCTCAGACTACATCAGCTTGTATGGTAAAAGCTGGCGGGCTAAGAGTTCAGACAAGCCAGCTGTCAGACGTCGGGTAAGGGGGTGACTTTGGGAAATTGGCTTCTTACACTCAAACATGTCCTTGACAGACACCTGACTGTGGGCAGATGACCAGGAACTGCTACGTAAGAGAGACTGAGTGGCGGATGGTTGAGAGGGGGCAAGGAGGACAGCAGTGGTTGACGTGGCTGAAGATGCTGGACCAGGAGGAGGATGGCGGCTTTGAGTTTGTGTGCTGCTTCTACTCATGTGTTCATCCCATCGGCGTTTGTGATGTGAGACCATGTGCCTTCGCAAAGCAGTAGTACCTAGGTGGGTGTTGGACTTCCCACTACGAGTTTCTTTTGGCACAGGTTGCAAATGGCATCGCTGTTGTCAGAGGCAGACAAAAAAATGCCACACTGCTGAGCTCTGCGATGACGGCATTCTGGTGGTGGCAACAGCATGCGTTGATTGGCGTGCTGTCTGGCTGACCCCGGGTGCTAATGCATGCTGTCTGACTGTGCCACTAGCTCCTTGCAACAACCTCCCCCTGCTTCCAACTCGTCTCCTCCTCCTCCTCTCTGTCTCCCCATCTGAACTTTCCCCCTCTTCTTCTTCTCTTCTAGCGGGCACCCACGTGACATCCACGGACGCATTATCATCAACCGCTTCACTTGTATCTGACAAATCAACAAAGGAAGCAGCAGCGGGTACAACATCACCATCATCATCACACCGTACGTCCATGTCTGTAATGCTGCCTGACTGAGACATATAACTGTTATCTACATCCTCTGTCAATGGTGGTTGCGCATCACTCATTTCTTCCAACTGATGTGTCAATAACTCCTCTGACAGATCAAGTGAAGCGGCTGTGGTGCTAGTGTTGGTGGTGGTGGCAGGCGGGCGAGTGGCACTGGTCACTTGAGAGGTGCCCGAAGCTAAGCTGGAGGTGGATGGTGCGTCAAAGTTAGGAGCGGAAGCTGTAGAAGATTGGGTGTCCTGTGTTAGCCATTCAACTAGGTCCTCCTCAGAACTTTTCATGTTCATGGCACTTGGCCTCTGAACACTGTGCATAGTTGTAGGGTCAAAGGGAATCACAGCACCACAACCACGACGGCACCTGCGGGGTGGCCTGCCTCTGCCTGTCATTTTTTTTTAAATGTACACTTACACTACTATTAAACAAGATATGAGTGGTGGCACTGGGCAAGTGGGCACAGTATACGCTGTGAGCCTGACACAAAAAAGCAGACTGATGTTTCACAATCCAAAAAGTTTTTTTTTTTAAATGTACACTTACACTACTATTAAACAAGATATGAGTGGTGGCACTGGGCAAGTGGGCACAGTATACGCTGTGAGCCTGACACAAAAAAGCAGACTGATGTTTCACAGTCCAAAAAGTTTTTTTTGTTTTTAAATGTACACTTACACTACTGTTAAACAAGATATGAGTGGTGGCACTGGGCAAGTGGGCACACTATACGCTGTGAGCCTGACACAAAAAAGCAGACTGATGTTTCACAATCCAAAAAGTTTTTTTTTTTTAAATGTACACTTACACTACTATTAAACAAGATATGAGTGGTGGCACTGGGCAAGTGGGCGCAGTATACGCTGTGAGCCTGACACAAAAAAGCAGACTGATGTTTCACAGTCAAAAATGTTTATTTTTTAAATATTTAAACTACTGTTACAACAAATATGAGTGGTGCCACTAACTTGGCAAGTGGGCCTGGCACACACGCTGGTAGGCAGGCAACTTCAATTAGATTACAATAGCAGACTGATGTTTCACAGTCAAAAAAGTTTTTTTATTAAATATTTACACTACTGTTATAACAAATATGAGTGGTGGCACTAGTTGGCAAGTGGGACTGACACACACGCTGGCAGGCAGGCAACTGCAATTAGATTGCACTAGCTGACTGATGTTTCACAGTCAAAAAAAGTTTTTTTTTAAAAATATTTACAATACTGTTAAAACAAATATGAGTGGTGCCACTAACTTGGCAATTGGGCCTGGCACACATGCTGGTAGGCAGGCAACTTCAATTAGATTACAATAGCAGACTGATGTTTCACAGTCAAAAAAGTTTTTTTTTAAATATTTAAACTACTGTTACAACAAATATGAGTGGTGCCACTAACTTGGCAAGTGGGCCTGGCACACACGCTGGCAGGCAGGCAACTTCAATTAGATTACACTAGCTGACTGATGTTTCACAGTCAAAAAAGTTTTTTTTTAAAATATTTCACTACTGTTATAACAAATATGAGTGGTGGCACTAGTTGGCAAGTGGGACTGGCACACACGCTGGCAGGCAACTGCAATTAGATTGCACTAGCTGACTGATGTTTCACAGTCAAAAAAGTTTTTCTTTTAAATATTTACAATACTGTTAAAACAAATATGAGTGGTGCCACTAACTTGGCAATTGGGCCTGGCACACATGCTGGTAGGCAGGCAACTTCAATAAGATTACAATAGCAGACTGATGTTTCACAGTCAAAAAAGTTTTTTTATTAAATATTTACACTACTGTTATAACAAATATGAGTGGTGGCACTAGTTGGCAAGTGGGACTGGCACACACGCTGGCAGGCAACTGCAATTAGATTGCACTAGCTGACTGATGTTTCACAGTCAAAAAAGTTTTTTTTTTAAATATTTACAATACTGTTAAAACAAATATGAGTGGTGCCACTAATTTGGCAATTGGGCCTGGCACACACGCTGGTAGGCAGGCAACTTCAATTACATTACAATAGCAGACTGATGTTTCACAGTCAAAAAAGTTTTTTTATTAAATATTTACACTACTGTTATAACAAATATGAGTGGTGGCACTAGTTGGCAAGTGGGACTGGCACACACGCTGGCAGGCAGGCAACTGCAATTAGATTGCATTAGCTGACTGATGTTTCACAGTCAAAAAAGTTTTTTTTTTAAATATTTACAATACTGTACAACAAATATGAGTGGTGCCACTAACTTGGCAAGTGAGCCTGGCACACACGCTGGCAGGCAGGCAGGCAACTTCAATTAGATTACAATAGCAGACTGATGTTTCACAGTCAAAAAAGTTTTTTTATTAAATATTTACACTACTGTTATAACAAATATGAGTGGTGGCACTAGTTGGCAAGTGGGCCTGGCAAACACGCTGGCAGGCAGGCAACTGCAATTAGATTACACTAGCTGACTGTTTCACAGTCAAAAAAGTTTTTTTTTTAAATATTTACAATACTGTTAAAACAAATATGAGTGGTGCCACTAACTTGGCAAGTGGGCCTGGCACACACGCTGGTAGGCAGGCAACTTCAATTACATTACAATAGCAGACTGATGTTTCACAGTCAAAAATTTTTTTTAATTAAATATTTACACTACTGTTATAACAAATATGAGTGGTGGCACTTGTTGGCAAGTGGGCCTGGCACACACGCTGGCAGGCAGGCAACTGCAATTAGATTGCACTAGCTGACTGATGTTTCACAGTCAAATTTTTTTTTTTAAATATTTACACTACTGTTATAACAAATATGATTGGTGGCACTAGTTGGCAAGTGTGCCTGGCACACACACTGGCAGACAGGCAACTGCAATGAGATTACACTAGCTGACTGATGTTTCTCAGTCAAAAAAGTTTTTTTTTTTAAATATTTACAATACTGTTATAACAAATATCATTGGTGGCACTAGTTGGCAAGTGGGTCTGGCACACACGCTGGCAGGCAGGCAAATGTAATTCAATTGCACTAGCATACTGATGATTCACAGTCAAAAAAGATTTTATTTTAAATATTTACACTACTGGGAACCATTGGCGATAAAGCTCAGACACACTTTCCCGGGAATCATAGTTAAAGGAGTTCCCCTCCATCTTGCGCTATACGCGGATGATATGTTGCTATTCGTAGACTCCCCGCAAACCCATATACCCAATATCCTCCGAACGATTGCCGACTTCGGTAGCTTCTCCGGGTACAAGATAAACGCCTCCAGATCTGAGGTAATGTGGCTTAATAAACACCCTCACTCCACACATGACTTCCCATTTGTGGAAGTGACAGAGAAACTGACTTATCTAGGCATACACCCAGGGGCGGACTGAGACCAACCAGGGCCCCCGGGCAAAAGTTTGGCAGGGCCCCCCACCCCCTTTTTGCTCCACCTATCTCTGCCCCTCCTCTACCGTATTGCCCCTCCCACCTCATGTGTCCCTCCCACCCCCTTGCCCCTCCCACCATGTTTTTGATTGCCATATAAAGAAACAATATTTTCCTTAAATATTTTTAATAAGAAGTAAATATTGTAATTTAACAAGTGGTTATGCCAAAAATAAATCCCCATGCCTATATGCACTACAGGATGGAACAGAAAGTAATGAAGAGCAGACAAGGGGGTAAAATCACTTGTTACTGGCAGCTAAAAAGGTAAAATCATTCATTTGTATTCGTATATTTCCTTTCAATAAGAGATACATGATCCTATAAGTAGGCATCTACACTAAATAAAGATAAAATTATCTCCATTTTAACTGAAACCAGGGCAGGTTTAGAGAAATACATTTTAAAAAGGGAGAGTAAAGGCAAAATTAAACTTTAAAGGAACATGAAACCCAAAAAAAAATATTTCATGATTTAGGTAGAACATACAACTTTAAACAACTCTCCAGTTTACTTCTATTATCAAATTTGCTTAATTCTCTTGGTATCATTTGTTGAAGGAGCAGCAATGCACTACTGGTTTCTAACTTTACACATGGGTGAGCCAATGACAATCGAGGTTTTCTCTGTGACACACGCAGCTCTCTTCCCAGTACTTATATACATATGTATATTATAGAGGTTCCCTCTGTCACACACACAGCCCCCTCCCCAGAGCTTATATACTGATTTATATTATGGAGGTTCCCTTTGTCACACACACAGCCCCCTCCCCAGTACTTATATACAGATATATATATTATAGAGGTGTTCCCTCTGTCACAAACACAGACCGCTCCCCAGTACTTATATACATATGTATTTAGAGGTTCCATTTGTCACACACACACATCCCCCTACCCAGTACATATACAGATGTATATTATAGAGTTTCCCTTTGTCACACACACAGCCCCCTCCTCAGTACTTATATACATATGTATATAGAGGTTCCATTTGTCACACACACAGCCTCCTACCCAGTACATATACAGATGTATATTATAGAGGTTCCCTTTGTCACACACACACACACCTATCCTCAGTACATATACAGATGTGTTGCATAAGTGGTTTAATTTAGAGCTTGAGAAATCCTGGAAGCACCAACCTTTTTACATTATTCAACAACATATCTTATACAAACACACTCTGCTGCCACCTGAAAGCATGGAACTAATACATCAGTATATTTACTGTGTTTTAAATGTGGCATAAATGTGCAACACTCTGGTTTAATCTGCAACCCATTCATTTCCCCAGTACCCTATTTAATGCCCCTGTGCCCCAGCATCCCCTGTCACTCCTAGCAGACAGTTTTAGCCCCTGTGCTCAGGCAGTATTCCTCTGTTTTTAACCCTACACTACATGTATCCTGTCAAACCAGTATCCCAATTAAAAGTTTCTTTTTTATCACAATGAGCATGAGACCTATCCCAGTAGCGCAAGATGTCACTGCCACCATATCCCAGCATGAACTGTCTGCTCAACAGTCACACAGCTGCTTTACTCCATTCACTATGCCCTCTATTGTAGCACGGTCATCTTACTAAACAACAGAACCTCTCTCTGCAATCGTGCCAAGCCCAATAACACCACCTGTCGCCAGGCTCCTCCATGACACACACTGCACTGACCACCCGTCTCAGTCTATCCCCCATGGTGACCTGGTCCTGCGCTAAGTGGCCTAAGCCTCCCTGAGCTGAGTACCTGTCCAGCTACGAGTCCTGGCTCCTGCGGCCTGCCATTAATAGTGTATATAATATTATACTGCAGTGTTTGTGTAGGTACAGCCCCGGCCTGGCCCCTCTCCGGCAGTAGCCAGCTCTTCACTTACTTGGCTTAGTCGACGACTGGTCGTCCCTTCATTGCTCTTGCTGCTGCCCTGCCTGCCTACAAGTTGTTGACTTCAACTTGTCGCCACCCGCCTCAGTGTTGTTGTGTCCTGTCCCCTTGGCAACTGAGTCCTGCTTGAACGTGGCCACACACTGTCTGCTGCAGCTCCTGCCGCCTGAGCTGCTTGCGCAGTTAAAATTCTGTCACTGTGCGCACGGCGTGTGGAGGCGGAGCTGAGCAGCCGCCAGACAGAGCCAGGGCAGGTGGTGGGAGAGTGTGTTCCTAATATGTGGACTGGATTCTTTCAGGATTTACCGGCGACCGGTCCACATATTGCAGCCAGGTAGGCTGCCGCAGTCTCCTCCACAGACTCCAGTCCACTGTATCTTTTTTTTTTCATTCACAGACAGTGCAGAGAGCGCAGTGTGCACTGCAGACATAGAGCGAGACACACACAGCAGGACTTGTAATGTCATCATCATGATCACGGAGAACAAGTCAATCACGCTGCCAAGAACCCCCCCCCAAATTTTTTTTTTTTAATAAAGGCAAAAAAATACAAAATATTTAAATAGAAAAAAAAAAAAATGCAGCTCGAGTATGCATAGGTTGGGGCCCCTTTAAGAAGCCGGGCCCTCGGGCCAGGGCCGATATGCCCGACTTGTCAGTCCGCCCCTGCATACACCTGCATAGAGACCCCTCAAAAATCTACAAACTAAATATCTCGGAAAAGAGTGCTCAAGTCACTTCCCAACTATCCAACTGGCTTAATCTCCCTCTGGGACTGTCAGGTAGGGTCAACCTGATCAAGATGACTATATTGCCCAAAATACTCTATCCCCTGCTTATGCTGCCATTCCTCATGACCAAGGCAGATACACAGTCACTCAATCGAGCAGTATCTCAATTCATTTGGAAAAAGGGCAAACCGAGAATAGCGATGGAGAAGCTTCAGCTTCCATACTCAGCGGGAGGGCTGGGCCTTCCGAATCTTAGACTGTACAACTGGGCGGCATTGGCCCGTCTTGTCATGGATTGGCAGCTGAACACAGGACATTTTAGCGACGCCAGCCTTGAAAAGGCGGTAGTGGCACCTATGGCATTGTCCTACCTACCCTATGGGGACCAAAAAACGCTCCCGCCGGGGGTATATAACAATGTACTATACGCAGACCCACTTAAGGCCTGGCAAGGAATCCATAAACACCTGAAAACCGGCATGCCCTCACCAAAATTCATCCCGATAATCGGAAACCCAGATTTCCCTGCGGGGAATGACCAAGAACCATTTCGAATCTGGAGCGGAACTGGCCTAACACTGGTCGGTGACGTGCTAGATCCATTACACCACACGGTGCGGTCGTTTCAAGACTTAAGAGCTAAATACCTAATCCCAAACAAACACTTCTACACTTACTTACAGCTGCGTCATTATATAGCGTCATTGCAATCCTCTAATGTAGGATTTTGGGATGCATCACCCTTTGCAGTTTCCCAAACACTATTCAGGGCAGGGTCCTTCTCTCTATCTCACATCTACACCCGCCTGATACAACAAAAAGAGTCTCAGATCCTAGAGGACATATCAACTAGGTACAATAACGACTGTTTAACAGAAGTGACGACACAAGACATCAAAGAGAGTCTAGAACATGCACATCAAGCGACACTGGCAGTGTCACACAGGGAGGCACAGGTCAGAATTCTACACATGGACTACATTACACCCCATAGATTATCAAAATGGAATAGCTCAATCCTGGATAGATGTGTTAAATGTGGCGCTGCGACCCCATCATTTCATCACTATTTCTACACTTGCTCGAAGATTAGGAGGTTCTGGAGTCACTGTCAATATTTGCTTAAAATTACAC
Source organism: Bombina bombina (assembly GCF_027579735.1). Lineage (NCBI taxonomy): Eukaryota > Metazoa > Chordata > Amphibia > Anura > Bombinatoridae > Bombina > Bombina bombina. The sequence goes on from NC_069505.1 coordinate 422,154,369, forward strand.
TGCACATAGAGGTAGTATTTACAGAGGTAGAGATTTTTATGCTGAAATGGGAAGACTCACATAAAAGATTGCACAAATTCCTCACATTATATACTATACTAGCTAGACAATGCATTCTTACAAGATGGTTAACTAGACAAGCTCCAACAATAGCACAACTGAAACACCTATTGCTTAAACAACTCTTTGTGGAACAATATGATGTTCGACTTGACACAAAACACAGGCTGCGCCCCTTCTTGAGAAAGTGGGGGTCATTTCTGGACACATTAGACCCAGCCATTCGAAATCAGGTGCTGAAACCTTTTGCTCATTTGGAAGCAATGCAACAGATAGAATTGGGTGAAGGGACAGAACACACGGGGCAGAACATACAAAGCCTAGAACCCTTTGAAGTGATGTTATTCTAAGGGGAGGGGGGAAAGACTCAAGCTGAATATCTAACCCAGACTACCACACACAAGAAAGTTTTTTTTTTCCTCCCCCCCCCCCCTGTTACCAACCCACCTCTACCTCCTTCATTTATCCTTCATTGGAAATGGAAAGGTTCACAGTCAAACTGCCTATAGATACCTGGTCAAAGTTTATGTAGATAGTTACTTTACACGTTTTGAATGTTTTTAAATGTTTTAAAATTAAAAATGTTTTAAGGAATGAGGTGCACAACTATATGCTGAAACCTGAGATATGGACATTACTTCTGCGACATGCCATCTCTGCAATGACTTTTGATTGCTCACACTTGATTGTTCACACTTGAGAACTGGAAATCAAACAACTGTATAACTGTATAATTGTTCATTTGAAGGGATTACTATCTGTACATGGATTGACTACTGTGAAAATGTTGTAAGCGCTTGATTCCTTTAATAAAAACGAATTTAAAAAAAAATATTTACACTACTGTTACAACAAATATGAGTGGTGCCACTAACTTGGCAAGTGGGCCTGGCACACACGCTGGCAGGCAGGCAACTACAATTAGATTACACTAACAGACTGATGTTTCACAGTCAAAAAAGTTTTTATTTAAAATATTTACACTACTGTTATAACAAATATGATTCGTGGCACTAGTTGGAAAGTGGGCCTGGCACACATGCTTTCAGACAGGCAACTGCAATTAAATAACACTAGCAGACTGATGTAAAAAATGTTTTTAAAAAAAGTTACACTAATGTTACACCAGATATGAGTGGTGGCACTGAGGATGGAAGTAGTCACAGTATATGCTGGGAGCCTGACACACAGGCTGGCACTAGTGGCAGGCTGGCCTGGCAACTAAAATTAAATAACACTAGAAGACTGATGTAAAAGTTTTTTTTTTACAAAATTTAAACTAATGTTACATCAGAGAGGAGTGGTGGCACTGAGGATGGAAGTAGGCACAATATATGCTGGGAGTCTGACACACAGGCTGGCCTGGCAACTAAAATTAAATAACAATAGCAGACTGATGTAAAAGTTTTTTTTTTTTTTAAAAATTTACACTAATGTTACTCCAGATATAAGTGGTGGAAAACAGAGCAATTAGGCACAGTATATGCTGTGGGCCTGACGGAAAATTAAATTAGATTACACTAGCAAAATGATGTAAAAGTTTTTTTTTTAAAATTTACACTAATGTTCCCTTAGGCCCTTACACAGGCTGGCACTAGTGGCACACTGGCCTGGCAACTAAAATTAAATAACAATAGCAGACTGATGTAAAAGTTTTTTTTTTTTTTAAATTTACACTAATGTTCCCTTAGGCCCTTACACAGGCTGGCACTAGTGGCACACTGGCCTGGCAACTAAAATTAAATAACAATAGCAGACTGATGTAAAAGTTTTTTTTTTTAAAATTTACACTAATGTTCCCTTAGGCCCTTACACAGGCTGGCACTAGTGGCACACTGGCCTGGCAACTAAAATTAAATAACAATAGCAGACTGATGTAAAAGTTTTTTTTTTTTTTTAAATTTACACTAATGTTCCCTTAGGCCCTTACACAGGCTGGCACTAGTGGCACACTGGCCTGGCAACTAAAATTAAATAACAATAGCAGAAAAAAAATTAAATAACAATAGAAGACTGATGTAAAAGTTTTTTAAAAAAAAAATTACACTAATGTTACACCATATATAAGTGGTGGAAAACAGAGCTATTAATCACAGTATATGAAGTGGGCCTGACACACAGGCCTAATGGAAAATGAAATTAGATTACACTAGCAAAATTATGTAAAAGTTTTTTTTTTTTTTTAAATTTACACTAATGTTAACCAGATATCAGTGGTGGCACATAAGAATTAATCACAGTATATGCTGTGAGCCTCACACACAGGCTGACAGGCAGGCAAATGCAAATAAAATTACAAAAAAAAAAAAAAAAACTACTGAAGTTCTAGCCCTAGAAAGGGCTTTTTGGGCTGAAGTTCTAGCCCTAAAAAGGGCTTTTTGGGGTGCTGTCCTTACAGCAGAGATTAGATGAGTCCTTCAGGGCTGTAGTGGACACTGAATACACTAGCCTAGCTATCAATTTCCCTATAAAATCACCAGCAGCAGCACTAAACCTCCTCTCACTAAGAATGCAGGATCGTAATGAATCTAAAATGGCTGCTGCCCAGGAGCTGGGAGGGTCTGGGAGGGAGTGTCTGCTGCTGATTGGCTGAAATGTGTCTGCAGACTGTGAGATACAGGGTCAAAGTTTCCTCAATGATGACGAATAGGGGCGGATCGAACATTGCATATGTTCGCCCGCTGCGGCGAACGCGAACAAGCTAAGACCGCCAGGAACTGTTCTCCGGCGAACTGTTCACGACATCACTACCCAGCAGGTGCAGGGATGTTTTTTGTAAAATACAAGGACGGGTCACTGCGCCCTATAATTGATTATAGGGAATTAAATAAATGAACAAAGAAAAACAGATACCCCCTACCTCTCATTCCAGAGTTGATAGAGAGGTTAAGAGGTGCCAAATATTTCACAAAACTTGATTTAAGAGGTGCCTACAACCTTGTTAGAATAAGGTCCGGTGACGAATGGCTAACTGCTTTCAGGACCCGTTATGGCCTCTATAAGTATACAGTTGTACAATTCGGTTTGTGTAACGCACCGGCAACATTCCAGTGTTTCATAAATAACATTTTACGTGATATCCTAGACACTTTCTTAGTTGTATACTTGGACGATATCCTCATTTACTCTAGTAACCTTACAGAACACATCCAACATGTTAGAACTGTCCTCACAAGACTGCGTACACATAAACTATGTGCCAAGTTAGAAAAATGTACTTTTCACCAAACTGAAATCTCTTTTCTTGGTTATATTATAAACCAAAATGAAATTAAGATGGACAAAAACAAGATCTCTGCCATACAACACTGGCCCACACCTAGGAATAAGAAAGAGGTACAGCGTTTCCTTGGATTCGCTAACTTCTATAGACGATTTATCCATAACTTTGCTGCCATCTCAAAACCACTTACTAAATTAACAAAACAAACATCCACATACAACTGGAGTAACGCTTACAAAAAAGCATTTGACCGACTCAAGTCTTGTTTTGTTACATCACCGGTGTTACAAATTCCTGACACCTCAAACTATTTAGTTCTCGAAGTAGACGCATCGGATTATGCCATTGCATCAATCCTATCCCAAAGAACATCTCCTCAGGATCCACTACACCCCATCTGCTACTTCTCTAGACTACTCACTCCACCTGAGTTGAACTACCCTGTGAGTGAAAAAGAATTTCTAGCCATAAAATGTTCTTTCGATCAATGGAGACATTTACTGGAAGGAGCTGAACATCTGATTATCATCTATACGGATCACAAGAATCTACAATATTTCCATTCCAGTCGCACCTTATCTAGCAGACAGTTGCGCTGGCATTTGTACTTTTCTAGGTTTCATCACCTACCGGCCAGGTAACAAAAATGGAAAGGCAGATGCCCTATCAAGAAAGGATCACAGACCCCCCTCTATGCCACAACCAACTAGTGCTGTTCCTAAAGCTAATATACTCGCCCTCCTAACAGACCACCAACAGGAATTAAAATCGTCCCAGCAAAACGACACCACCCTACCTACTGACCTTCTTACTCAGGATACACAAGGGATTTAAAGATATGGTAGCAAAACATACGTGCCCCCAGCCTACGCAAGAGAGTCTTATACGCCAACCATGATTCCCCCCTCGCGGGACATTTAGGAATTCATAAAACATACGATCTAATACAAAGGATTTTCTGTTGGCCGGCTATGAGGACTACAGTTGAGCAATATGTAGCAGCCTGTGACACATGTGCAACCACCAAACCCTCATATCAAAAACCTTTGGGTTTACTACGACCCCTACCAATACCAGAACGTCCATGGAGTACCGTTTCCATGGATTTCATAGTAGACCTACCAAGATCCTCTGGTTGCACAGCAATTTTTGTTGTGGTGGACATCTTCTCCAAGATGGCCCATTTCATGCCTTTGGGGTCTCTGCCATCCGCTCAGGAAACCGCTGATTTGTTTATTAAAGAAGTAGTACGACTCCATAGCATACCAACTACTGTACTTAGCGACAGGGGCAGCCAGTTTACGTCTAGGTTCTGGAAGGCACTTTGTAAGGCACTACATATGCATAAATTATTGACAACATCCTATCACCCACAAACAAATGGTCAGTGTGAACGAACCAATCAATGGTTAGAGCAATTCCTACATTGTTTCTGTTCACACAAACAAGATACCTGGGTGGAATATCTCAGTCTAGCAGAATTTGCCTACAACAACACCACCAATACTTCTACAGGATACTCACCATTCTACATCAACTCTGGGCTTCACCCACGCTTCCAAACATTTTCAGCCTCTGAATCACCATGTTCTCAAGTGAATGACTTGGTCAATAATATAAACCAAACATTTTCCATCATACAAGACAACATTAAAAACTCCCAGGCCTCTTACAAGAAGTATTATGATCTTCGACACAGACCCCATCCATTATATAAGGTTAGAGATAAATTGGCCACTAAACACCTCAGAATCCCAAATTCATGCAGGAAACTGAATAAACTTTTCATAGGACCCTTTCCTATCTCTGAAATTTGTAATCCTATGACTGTCAAACTACAGTTGCCACCACATTATCGTATCCATCCTATGTTCCATATCTCTCTCATTAAACCTTGTTTCTCTGACTCTCCAGGAACCGTAGATCCACTTACAACACCTCAACCCGATCCAGAATATGAGGTTCAAGCAATTTTGGATTTGAAACGCAGCGCTGGTGTTCTTCAGTATCTGGTTCATTGGGTTGGATATGATTCCTCGGAGGACTCTTGGGAACCTGCAACAAACCTCTCAGCAGACCGGTTGGTTTCTCTTTTCCATCGCCGGCCCCCGGATCGGCCGGCCCCCTGAAACCTCTTGAGTGGTTCCTTTTAGGGGGGAGTATGTCATGTTCCATTCCTCCTTAACTACCTTGTTATGGACAGTCCACCATAAACAATAGGAACTGTTGTCTCTCCCTGTTAAAAGGGCTCCTCCTCCCTTACCACACTGCTGGTTTATTGAAGTGTTTCTAAGTTACCTCAGGCATCAGCTCTGTAGCTTGCTTAACTTCTCCGTCATTCCGTACCCTCCTGGTCTGTACACAGGGAGATCGTCGCATCTTTTAACCGGACTGATTCCAACTCTGGTTACAGTACTACTCAGCTTACTTGCGCATTATCAGGAGACTGTGAGTAGAGGTCGACTGCACACGTTCCCACAGGTACTGTAAACTTAATTACCAGCAGAGTATTCAGGCGCAGTTGATTCTTCTTATGGACTTGTAACTAAAACTTGTCTTTCCTGCACGTGTGTAATAATTGGCACAACTTGTAACATTTGCTCAAGGGGTTTACTTTCATCATCCTCTTAAAACTTGCAACCAGTTGTAACTGCCTCAATAAATCTGTGGTTATATTTCCTGTATTCTCCACTTACATCAGAGGCTATAACAGATTCATTAGCAGTAGAAGTGTTTGCGTTACTGTAAACAATCTATTACTTCTGGGACAACCTAAATTTTTAAAGGGAAATACCTTTCCAAGCCTAACCCTGCTCCATAGCTCATATCATGATATTAAAGAAACGTAACATAACATAACAAGAAGTGGTCCTCCAGAAGGGCAGAAGTCTTCATCCAGACGGCATCTTCTATCTTCATCCATCCGGCGTGGAGCAGGTCCATCTTCAAGACATCCGAAGCGGAGCTTCCTCTTCATCCGGAATCTTCTTCAACAATGACGGTTCCTTTAAGTGACGTCATCCAAGATGGCGTCCTTTCAATTCCGATTGGCTGATAGAATTCTATCAGCCAATCGGAATTAAGGTAGGAAAAATCTGATTGGCTGATGGAATCAGCCAATCAGATTGAGCTCGCATTCTATTGGCTGATCGGAACAGCCAATAGAATGCGAGCTCAATCTGATTGGCTGATTCCATCAGCCAATCAGATTTTTCCTATCTTAATTCCGATTGGCTGATAGAATCCTATCAGCCAATCGGAATTAAGGTAGGAAAAATCCTATTGGCTGATGCAATCAGCCAATAGGATTGAGCTTGCATTCTATTGGCTGTTCCAATCCAGATAATTTTATTTAATTGTATTTAATTGTATTTAGTTTAGGGAATTAATTTAATTAAAGTGTAGTGTTAGGTGTAATTGTAACTTAGGTTAGGTTTTATTTTACAGGTATATTTGTATTTATTTTAACTAGGAAGTTATTAAATAGTTAATAACTATTGTACCTAGTTAAAATAAATACAAACTTGCCTGTAAAATAAAAATAAAACCTAAGATAGCTACAATGTAACTATTAGTTATATTGTAGCTATCTTACGGCTAGATTTAGAGTTTGGCGTTAGCCGTGAAAACCAGTGTTAGAGGCTCCTAACGCTGGTTTTGGGCTACCGCTGGTATTTAGAGTCAGTCAGGAAAGGGTGTAACGCTCACTTTCCAGCCACGGCTTTTCCATTCCGCAGATCCCCCTACGCCATTTGCGTATCCTATCTTTTCAATGGGATCTTTCTAACGCCGGTATTTAGAGTCTTGGCTGAAGTGAGCGTTAGAAATCTAACGACAAAACTCCAGCCGCAGAAAAAAGTCAGGAGTTAAGAGCTTTCTGGGCTAACGCCGGTTCATAAAGCTCTTAACTACTGTGCTCTAAAGTACACTAACACCCATAAACTACCTATGTACCCCTAAACCGAGGTCCCCCCACATCGCCGCCACTCTATTAAAAATTTTTAACCCCTAATCTGCCAACCGCACACCGCCGCCACCTACGTTATCCCTATGTACCCCTAATCTGCTGCCCCTAATACCACCGACCCCTATATTATATTTATTAACCCCTAATCTGCCACCCCAATGTCGCCTCCACCTACCTACAATTATTAACCCCTAATCTGCCGACCGGACCTCACCGATACTATAATAAAGTTATTAACCCCTAATCCGCCTCACTCCCGCCTCAATAACCCTATAATAAATAGTATTAACCCCTAATCTGCCCTCCCTAACATCGCCGACACTTAACTACAAGTATTAACCCCTAATATGCCGACCGGACCTCGCTGCTACTCTAATAAATTTATTAACCCCTAAAGCTAAGTCTAACCCTAACACTAACACCCCCTAAATTAAATATAATTTAAATCTAACGAAATAAATTAACTCTTATTAAATAAATTATTCCTATTTAAAGCTAAATACTTACCTGTAAAATAAACCCTAATATAGCTACAATATAAATTATAATTATATTGTAGCTATTTTAGGATTTATATTTATTTTACAGGTAACTTTGTATTTATTTTAACCAGGTACAATAGCTATTAAATAGTTATTAACTATTTAATAGTTACCTAGTTAAAATAATTACAAAATTACCTGTAAAATAAATCCTAACCTAAGTTACAATTAAACCTAACACTACACTATCAATAAATAAATTAAAATACCTACAATTATCTACAATTAAACCTAACACTACACTATCAATAAATTAATTAAATACAATACCTACAAATAAATACAATTAAATAAACTAACTAAAGTACAAAAAATAAAAAAGAACTAAGTTACAAAAAATAAAAAAATATTTACAAACATTAGAAAAATATTACAACAATTTTAAACTAATTACACCTACTCTAAGCCCCCTAATAAAATAACAAAGCCCACCTAAATAAAAAAATGCCCTACCCTATTCTAAAATTAAAATAGAAAAGCTCTTTTACCTTACCAGCCCTTAAAAGGGCCTTTTGCGGGGCATGCCCCAAAGAATTCAGCTCTTTTGCCTGGAAAAAAAAACATACAATACCCCCCCACCAACATTACAACCCACCACCCACATACCTCTAATCTAACCCAAACCCCCCTTAAATAAACCTAACACTAAGCCCCTGAAGATCATCCTACCTTGAGTTGTCTTCAGCCAGCCGACCACCGATGGAACCGAAGAGGAGATCCGGAGCAGCAGAAGTGATCCTCCAAGGGGCGCTGAAGAAGTCTTCCATCCGATGAAGTCATCATTCAGGCAGCGCTGAAGAAATCTTCCATCCGGGCGAGGTCATCTTCCAAGCGGCGCTGAAGAAGTCTTCCATCCGGGCGATGTCATCTTCCAAGCGGGGTCTTCAATCATCTTCTTCAGGATCCATCTTCATTCCGCTGACGCGGAACATCCTTCTTCCCCGACGGAGGCTCCTTTAAGGGACGTCATCCAAGATGGCGTCCCTCGAATTCCAATTGGCTGATAGGATTCTATCAGCCAATCGGAATTAAGGTAGGAAAATTCTGATTGGCTGATGGATTCAGCCAATCAGATTCAAGTTCAATCCGATTGGCTGATCCAATAAGCCAATCAGATTGAGCTTGCATTCTATTGGCTGTTCCTATCAGCCAATCGGAATTCGAGGGACGCCATCTTGGATGACGTCCCTTAAAGGAGCCTTCATTCGTCGGTAGTCCCTTGGGAGAAGAAGGATGTTCCGCGTCGGCGGAATGAAGATGGATCCTGAAGAAGAAGATTGAAGACCCCGCTTGGAAGATGACATCGCCCGGATGGAAGATTTCTTCAGCGCCGCCTGGATGATGACTTCATCGGATGGAAGACTTCTTCAGTGCAGTGGCGTCACTAGGGTTGGTGTCACCCGGTGTGGTAAGTTATGGTGTCACCCCCCTCCCCCCAGAAAGCAGACACACACAAACACAAAAACTCAGGCACACACACAAACAAACACTCAGACACACTCAGACACACTGTAAAATAGTTTTTTCCATTAATGTATTTTAAATGACTTGTTATACCAACTGAAGAGTATAAAATATTTGAGAAATTCCATTTTCATGCTTATTTGTGTCTATGAAGTAGCTGATTTTGTGCTTTGAAACCACAGCCTATTACAATGGGTTGATATCAGATCTCATTATATTCTAAGTTTGTGTAAACAGACTTGCTTCCTTATCTTTTATTTGGCTGGAACACCAAAGCTCAATACATAGAGAGAACAATGGAAAATTATCATTTTATTACTTAACTATCCTAAATCCCACTGAGAGTGTAATCTCTTCTGCTGGCTGTGTATACTTAGGCTATTCAATAGCCTATACTCCAGTATTAATTTGTTCAGTATAGGTGGCAATACCACAGGCTAAATCAGCTATTTCAAATGCTGAAATAGGAGTAAAGGAGCTACTTGTAACCAATTAAATACACTCTAGCAGGTTAAAAGGATCATTGGGAAAATTTAAAGGGGAGACAAATTTTGGGAGAACTGTCCCTTTAAAAACACACTCAGATGCACACACAAACACACTCAGACACACACACACACACACACAAAAGCACTCAGACACACACACACACACACACACAAACTCAGACACACACACATACAAAATATGTCAGCTGCACTGCATTAATTATAAAGCTCATGTCTAGATCTGCTCCATGGATCAGCAGAGCATCAAATGAAAGATAAACAGAGCACTCTAAAAATAAATCACTAAAGAAAAGGTTTTATGCGCGCAAACTATGACAATTCTGCTCTCTGACTCTGTTCCAAGTCTGTCAGTGCACAGCCCCGGGCCGCGTGCCTACCGCTTCTTATGGCCAAGCACCTCTGCTCTCTGCCCACCCCCAGACCTCAGTCCGCCCTCCCCTCCTACCTCTTCAGGGTGCACTTAGTGTACCGTAACCGTACCGGTCTGGTGGGCATCATACGTGTCTCCTTCACTTTAGAGACAGTGTCAGACAGTTATGCGGTCAGGTGCCAGGCATCCCCCTCATGATTTCCTAGTTCCCGTTTAGAGAGACAGCACAGCAGTGAGTGACTCCACTGCTCCACAGTCACGTCGTCACTGAGCAGTGAGCACAGATAGGCAGGCAGGTTTAGGCTAGCAGCGCAACTTTGCAAGCCCGACGGCATGCCCACAACATTCATAGAGAAATTGGGCAGGGGAGGAGCAAAGTACAAACAAGCAAAAGCAGCCGGGAAAACTATTTGTGGAAATTGCAGCGCTGGCTCAAGGGGCAAAAAATGAAGTGTCTACAACTTCCCCAGTCCCACTAATGTTCACAAATGCTGGCCCCTCTAATAAAAAAATATATGCATCTCTACAGTGCCCCTTGGAGGATCACTTCTGCCGCTCCGGATCTCCTCTTCAGTTCCATCGGTGGCTCGGCTGAGTGAAGACGACTCAAGGTAGGATGATCTTCAGGGGGGTAGTGTTAGGTTTTTTTAAGGGGGGTTTGGGTTAGATTAGGGGTATGTGGGTGGTGGGTTTTAATGTTGGGGGGGGGGTTGTATTTTTCTTTTACAGGCAAAAGAGCAGTTTTCTTTGGGGCATGCCCCGCAAAAGGCCTTTTTAAGGGCTGGTAAGGTAAAAGAGCTTTGAATTTTTTTAATTTAGAATAGGTAGGGCATTTTTTATTTTGGGGGGGCTTTGTTATTTTATTAGGGGGCTTAGATTAGGTGTAATTATCTTAAAATTGTTGTAATATTTTTAAAATGTTTGTAACTTATTTTTTTATTTTTTGTAACTTAGCTTTTTTTATTTTTTGTACTTTAGTTAGTTTATGTAATTGTATTTAATTGTAGTTATTTGTAGTTAATTTATTTAATTAATTTAATGATAGTGTAGTGTTAGGTTTAATTGTAACTTAGGTTAGGATTTATTTTACAGGTAATTTTGTATTTCTTTTAGCTGGGTAGTTATTAAATAGTTAATAACTATTTAATAACTATTCTAACTAGCTAAAATAAATACCAAGTTACCTGTAAAATAAATATAAATCCTAAAATAGCTACAATGTAATTATTAATTACAGTGCAGCTATCTTAGGGTTTATTTTACAGGTAAGTATTTAGTTTTAAATAGAAAGAATTTATTAAAGTATAGTGTAGTGTTAGGTGTAATTGTAACTTAGGTTAGTTTTTATTTTACAGGTAAATTTCTCTTTATTTTAGCTAGGTAGCTATTAAATAGTTAATAATTATTTAATAGCTATTGTACCTAGTTAAAATAAATACAAAGCTGCCTGTAAAATAAAAATAAATCCTAAGATAGCTACAATATAATTATAATTTATATTGTAGCTATATTAGGGTTTATTTTACAGGTAAGTATTTAGCTTTAAATAGGAATAATTTATTTAATAAGAGTTAATTTATTTCGTTAGATTTAAATTATATTTAACTTAGGGGGGTGTTAGTGTTAAGGTTAGACTTAGCTTTAGGGGTTAATAAATTTATTAGAGTAGCGGTGAGGTCCGGTCGGCATATTAGGGGTTAATACTTGAAGTTAGGTGTCGGCGATGTTAGGGAGGGCAGATTAGGGGTTAATACTATTTATTATAGGGTTATTGAGGCGGGAGTGAAGCGGATTAGGGGTTAATAACTTTATTATAGTAGCGGTGAGGTCCGGTCGGCAGATTAGGGGTTAATAAGTGTAGGTAGGTGGGGGCGGCAGATTAGGGGTTAATAAATATAATATAGGGGTCGGCAGTGTTAGGGGCAGCAAATTAGGGGTTCATAGGGATAATGTAGGTTGCGGCGGTGTACGGAGCGGCAGATTAGGGGTTAATAATAATATGCAGGGGTCAGCGATAGCGGGGACGGCAGATTAGGGGTTAATAAGTGTAAGGTTAGGGGTGTTTAGACTCAGGGTGCATGTTAGGGTGTTAGGTGCAGACTTAGGAAGTGTTTCCCCATAGGAAACAATGGGGCTGCGTTAGGAGCTAAACGCTGCTTTTTTGCAGGTGTTAGGTTTTTTTCAGCTCAAACGGCCCCATTGTTTTCTATGGGGGAATCGTGCACGAGCACGTTTTTGAAGCTGGCCGCGTCCGTAAGCACCGCTGGTATTGAGAGTTGCAGTGGCGGTAAATATGCTATACGCTCCCTTTTTGGAGCCTAACGCAGCCCTTCTGTGAACTCTAAATACCAGCGGTATTTAAAAGGTGCAGGGGAAAAAAAGCCAGCGTTAGATACGCGGGTCGTTACCGACAAAACTCTAAATCTAGCCGTTAGGGTTTATTTTACAGGTAAGTATTTAGTTTTAAATAGGAATAATTTATTTAATGATAGTAATATTTATTTAGATTTATTTAGGGCTTAATAAATATAATGTAGGTGGTGGCGGTGTAGGGGGGCAGATTAGGGGTTAATAAATATAATGTAGGTGGCGGCGGTGTAGGGGGGGGCAGATTAGGGGTGTTTAGACTCGGGGTACATGTTAGGGTGTTAGATGTAAACGTTCCCATAGGAATCAATGGGATATCGGGCAGCAGCGAACAGAAGCTTTCGCTGCTTTCAGACTCCCATTGATTCCTATGGCATCCGCCGCCTCCAGGGCAGTGGATTGAAAGCCAGGTATGCTGGGCCGGAATAGTGGCGAGCATACCTGGTAGAAATTTGATAACTAGCAAAAGTAGTCAGATTGTGCCGAACTTGCATTCGGAAAATCTGTAATGATGTAAGCATCGATCTGTGTCGGACTGAGTCCGGCGGATCGTATGTTACGTCACAAAATTTTACTTTTGCCGGTCTGTAGGGTTTGATAACTAAGGGGAATCAGGCTCGCCACAAATACGCTGCGGAATTCCAGCATATTTGCGGTTGAC